>NC_132879.1:59663986-59708986 GCF_030463535.1 Salminus brasiliensis
CGGCAACAAAAACCTACAAATCAAGATGTTTCCGTGCAGCCGATGCAGCCTTTTAGCAGCATAGTTACGTTTCAGGTGTGGGACCAGCCAGATTTGTAACTGGTATTGGGTGCATTTACACTGGTATTATCGTCCAGGTCCTGATACTCAGGACTGATCTAGTGACCAGGGGTAAACAAGGCGAGCGCTGAGTTCAGCTGAGTTCAGCGATAAGCAGCAGGTGATTCAGCCAGTAACTTTCTCAGAGGACGATGGAGATAAACACAGACGGTGGATCTGGATAAGAATAGGAACAGAGGAGCCGCCGTGGAAGTGAGAATGATCCCAGAACCCATGTACATTTCCTCCCGTCTGAAGCGTAGGAGCCTCATGAGCCTAATGTATGGCAGTGATGTGTATAAATAGAGCCAGGCCTAATCCGTCAGCCAAGCTAGCTGCAGGGATCAGCCTGTCCATCGTCCCTGTCTGAAAAACACTGAACTGATCTGGGAGCCTGCAGATGATCTGAAGACTAAACCAAAAAAACACCCGGGAGAATAAAGTCGAAACATAGGGAATGAATTCAAATGTGATGACCAGCTGATGGGAACAGGGCTGAAGGTCTGAAGAAGTAAAAAGGGGATATACGTCACGCCACATTGTGGAAGTAGTGCACTGTCAGCTGAGGATGAGAATTTCAGTGTAATTTCTCTGAACCTTGTGCCTCTCATCCATGACCATAAAACCCCATTCTGCACGATCAGAGACATGATCAGGAGGAAGTGATGTCATTTTTTCTTCCGAGGAATCCAGTTCTAAAGCCACTAAACTGGACCTTCATCAGTATCGGCCATTTGCTGTTTTCTCCAGAGCACAGATTGGCAGTTATTAAATGTTAATAACCGATTATTATTATAATTAATAACACCAGATTATTTCATGTTATTAACAGATTAATAATTGTTAATAAAAAATCTGAGTGTCAGTGTCAGTTTAGCCTGAAATATCCACACGTCACGCTTCCCTCCAGTGTAACAGGGTTGTAACATTTAGTAGCCCTGTCACATTATTCACACTTTCATAGGTGAACAAGATGGTAGGGTGTCCAATTTCGTACACGGGTGAAGGGACAGATACGGGTGAAGGGATAAACACGTGTGAAGGAATGTTTACGGGTGAAAGGACAGATATGGGTGAAGGAACGTCAACGGATGAAGGCTTGTATATGGGTAAAGGGACAGATAAGGGTGAAGTGACGGATACGGGTGAAGGTGGATAAAGATGTATGGATGTATATAGGTGAACGGACACATACAGGTAAAGGGATGTATACAGATAAAGGGACGTATACAGGTGAAGGGACATATATGAGTGATAGGACACAAGCGGGTGAAGGGACATATACAGGTGAAGGGACATATATGAGATAAAGGGACATATACAGGTGAAGGGGCGTATACAGGTGAAGGGACATATACAGGTGAAGGGGCGTATACAGATGAAGGGGCGTATACAGGTGAAGGGACGTATACAGGTGAAGGGGCGTATACAGGTGAAGGGGCGTGAAGTGAGTGTGTCCCAATTCTGCGGTCGAGGGCAGCCATGCTATGTACATCACCTACACCATCTGCAACCCTGCTCCTGGAGCCCTAATCCACCCGACCTGAATGGGGTGTGTAAGATTTGGGTAGGGGTTAAGACTGTTTGAGGGTACTGTAGCTCTCCAGGAAGAGGGTTGGAGATCAGTTCCATATAAGAATCACTTTTGGTTCCATGAAGAAACTTTCAGGGTTCTTAACAGCAGTGTTTCTGAGGGGCCCACTGACGTTCCACATGTTTGCTTTATCTACTCTGCTGCTAATGTGTAGGCTTCCAGGTTTGGGAAGCACTGCTTTCTGGGACCATTTTTTATAAATTACATTGATATTCCCAAATATTCCCAAATATTTCCAAATATTCCCAGCCTGTAAGTTCTGTAAAAGGCCGCTGTGGGAATCAGACAGATAAAAGCTAATATATTCAAGTGTTGAGTTTTCACTAAAGCTAGGTTTATTATCAGTGCTAGTGTGTGTGTGTGTGTGTGTGTGTGTTATGTTTTGGGATCTAAGGATGAAGTCATACACTCGTGACACTGATCCTTGTGAGTTCTATTAGTGACACATCACGAAAACACTTTCTCACACACACACACACACACACACACAAACTCACAAATTATTACTGAAATATTCAAACACACACACACACATGTGAACAGATCGTAGTCGTAGTCTCCAAGAGCTGGATAAACATCATCTCCATAATAAACCCTCATAAACACACACTCGGATCCGCCTGATCTCCGTGTGTTCCTCATATGACCGGAGAGCAGGATGTGGATCAGCTGAGCTCGGAGAGTTTACACTCAATCTGGCCTTTCACCAACACACACTGCGCTGACATCACACACACACCGCAATTCACACACACACACACACACACACACACACACACCGCAATTCATACAGACCTCCGAACTCGAAACCCACAGCACCAAGCCAACATGCTGAAGATCCTTCCCAAAATTCCCCTCAACCCTCAACCCTCAGTAAACACTTCCCACTGCTTTAGAACTGGTTTCAGTGCTGATACAGCGGCCAGGATTCACACCGAGACAGAACCCCACACAGCGGACCTCAGGACTGTTCATCCAGGAATCACCACTCAGTAACACTGGAAGAGTCTTTCTGATTATCTAGAACCACAGCAAATGGCCCAAAAGAACCAGAGATAACAGGAGAGGACATTCTAGAACAGTTTAAAGGTTCAGGTTCTAAAACGTTGAATAGGGTACAGAAGATTCTGATTCATGGTGAAATGTGAGAAGGTTCTAGAACAATGGGGTGTGAGAATGGGGTAAGGAGGTGCTGAAGAAGAGCTAAAGTGTTCTTGTTCCCCTTACCTCTGACTGCATTTTCCAAAACGTAGAACTTTAATGAAGGCTGCACTCCACCCGCACTCCACCCGCACTCCAGCCCTGAGGAACCTCTTTTCTGTGGAAGGTTCAAACACAGTGACGTAGCTCTGAGACTGACTCTCGAACACCACTGTCACAACATCAGCCAGAACCCCAACATTCAGCTTCTTCACTCTGCGCCAAAGGGTTACAGACATTTGGCCTGTCCAGGTGTCCCAATACTTTTTTCACAACAGTGTATATGATTGTTATTAATGTTAATATATTGGTAATTGCTGAATTTATGGAACATTTAATGTCTAGTCGATGTATTAAAGGATTTGAGATTGTGTTCTTTTAAACTGAAACCCTGTTCACTCAGGTGTTTTACCATCAGGTGGAGAAGCAGGCAGTTTCTACAGTTCCCGTCATGCTGGAGAGGAGGAATAGAGGGCAGTGAAATACGGATCTGCTGGGGTTTCTCAGTTTCTTCCAGTCTGCCATTGGGATTTGAACTTTTTCCATCAACCTCACTGTTCTGGACTGGCCTGCTCTGTTCATTAGCATGTTGCTAAAAGAGTCATTGAGTCAGTATGCAAACAACCGCTGCTAAATTAGCGCAGTATTTCCATAGCTGTCCTATCAGAGCCGGATAAAAACCCCGGGTTCCCAGCTTCCTTCCTCTGCGGCTTTTTATCTCACACTGCGAAAAAAACTGACCAGCAGTGAGAGAAGAGCCTGAGGCCCAGAACCCGTCAGAACTGAGCCGTCAGAGCTGGAGGAGACCATGCAAATCAAGAGCACACACAGTGTGTGAGAGTGTGTGTTCAGCCCAGGGAGGAAATCGTTATCATGAGTATGAGTGTGAGTGTCACCGGGGCCGAGCACCGAGCTGAGCAGCTAGTTTGAGCCAGTGTGAATGGGGGGCTGGGGGAGGTGAAACCAGAGACCACCGGTTAACATTGTATCAGCCCCACCTGCAAGTGCATGGTGTCACCGTCCAAACTCAGAGGATGTTCTAGAGTCTAGTGAAAGGTATTAGACTTAGACCGAAGACCGCAGACATCGCCAGGAGCACCAACTATTAGCGCAGTGCTCACGAGAGCCAGGGGCCACACATACAGTGAAAGCGGTGGGTTTCTGAGTCAGGTGTGGTCTGAACATTGGTGGTGCCTCCAAACAGCAATGTCTAGGTGAAACTGGAAGAACAGGAGTCACTGTATTCTCCTGATGTCTGAGGATTTATATGTCAATTTAAAACACAGAAATAAGCAATATTATTATTATCAGGATCAATAAAATCATGCGTTTCTTTACTGCATGAGAACCTAACGTATGAAAGCCTTTAGTATGAAGGTCAAATGCCAGGCTGTGCTGAGAGTCATTTTAATGGAATTTTTAATAATATTATATTGTTGATTTTATTGTCATGGTGTGTGCAGACAGACAGACGGGAAGAACACTCAGAGATGGAACTAAGCAAGATTTATTAAAACACTACAGGATACAAAAGAAGGTGCAGTGAAACCAGTGAACAGTAATATAAGAGGCAAAACTGGAACCCAAACAGAACGGTGAAAACAACTAACCTGGGACTGGGAGGAGCGACAGGGGACAGACCCCTAATCTACCGAGATCAGAACGTGGGAAACAGGGGAGTAATAACCGAACTTAAACTGCAAGCCTAGCTTGTTTATATCATATAAGAATGTTTACAGAATCGTCTCTAGATATTATTATTATTATTATTATTATTATTATTATGCAGTTAATGAATGTTTTTTGTGAGAAATCTAGCTAGTTAGGAAGGTTATTTCCTCCATGACTGCCTCTGATCTTGCACCAGTTATTATGTTATCTGTTATTAGTTATTATTAGTTATTATTAGTTATTAGTTATCTGTAAATTGGACTAAATTACTTTAAATTACTGCTAATTTACATACAGTGTGTTATTCTGAGTGTTTCTCGTTACAGGTAGGGAGGTTCTCTGATAGGCCAAGCCTGAAGATATAAAAAGGTGGTTCTTTTTTAGGACTGTAAGGAGTCTCTCTCTGAAGAGTACTGAGTACCTGTGTTCTGTTTAAGAGTCTAGTACCTGTGTTCTGTTTAAGAGTCTAGTACCTGTGTTCTGTTTAAGAGTCTAGTACGTGTGTTCTGTTTAAGAGTCTAGTACGTGTGTTCTGTTTAAGAGTCTAATACCTGTGTTCTGTTTAAGAGTCTAGTACCTGTGTTCTGTTTAAGAGTCTAGTACGTGTGTTCTGTTTAAAAGTCTAGTACGTGTGTTCTGTTTAAGAGTCTAATACCTGTGTTCTGTTTAAGAGTCTAGTACGTGTGTTCTGTTTAAAAGTCTAGTACGTGTGTTCTGTTTAAGAGTCTAATACCTGTGTTCTGTTTAAGAGTCTAGTACGTGTGTTCTGTTTAAAAGTCTAGTATGTGTGTTCTGTTTAAGAGTCTAATACCTGTGTTCTGTTTAAGAGTCTAGTACGTGTGTTCTGTTTAAGAGTCTAATACCTGTGTTCTGTTTAAGAGTCTAGTACCTGTGTTCTGTTTAAGAGTCTAATACCTGTGTTCTGTTTAAGAGTCTAGTACGTGTGTTCTGTTTAAAAGTCTAGTACGTGTGTTCTGTTTAAGAGTCTAGTACCTGTGTTCTGTTTAAGAGTCTAGTACCTGTGTTCTGTTTAAGAGTCTAATACCTGCGTTCTGTTTAAGAGTCTAGTACCTGTGTTCTGTTTAAGAGTCTAGTACGTGTGTTCTGTTTAAAAGTCTAGTACGTGTGTTCTGTTTAAGAGTCTAATACCTGTGTTCTGTTTAAGAGTCTAGTACCTGTGTTCTGTTTAAAAGTCTAGTACGTGTGTTCTGTTTAAGAGTCTAGTACGTGTGTTCTGTGTAAGAGTCTAGTACGTGTGTTCTGTTTAAGAGTCTAGTACGTGTGTTCTGTTTAAGAGTCTAATACCTGTGTTCTGTTTAAGAGTCTAGTACGTGTGTTCTGTTTAAAAGTCTAGTACGTGTGTTCTGTTTAAGAGTCTAATACATGTGTTCTGTTTAAGAGTCTAGTACGTGTGTTCTGTTTAAGAGTCTAGTACCTGTGTTCTGTTTAAGAGTCTAATACCTGTGTTCTGTTTAAGAGTCTAGTACGTGTGTTCTGTTTAAGAGTCTAATACCTGTGTTCTGTTTAAGAGTCTAGTACGTGTGTTCTGTTTAAGAGTCTAATACCTGTGTTCTGTTTAAGAGTCTAGTACCTGTGTTCTGTTTAAGAGTCTAATACCTGTGTTCTGTTTAAGAGTCTAGTACGTGTGTTCTGTTTAAGAGTCTAGTACCTGTGTTCTGTTTAAGAGTCTAGTACCTGTGTTCTGTTTAAAAGTCTAGTACCTGTGTTCTGTTTAAGAGTCTAATACCTGTGTTCTGTTTAAGAGTCTAGTACGTGTGTTCTGTTTAAAAGTCTAGTACGTGTGTTCTGTTTAAGAGTCTAATACCTGTGTTCTGTTTAAGAGTCTAGTACGTGTGTTCTGTGTAAGAGTCTAGTACCTGTGTTCTGTTTAAGAGTCTAATACCTGTGTTCTGTTTAAGAGTCTAGTACGTGTGTTCTGTTTAAGAGTCTAATACCTGTGTTCTGTTTAAGAGTCTAGTACCTGTGTTCTGTTTAAGAGTCTAATACCTGTGTTCTGTTTAAGAGTCTAGTACCTGTGTTCTGTTTAAGAGTCTAGTACGTGTGTTCTGTTTAAAAGTCTAGTACGTGTGTTCTGTTTAAGAGTCTAATACCTGTGTTCTGTTTAAGAGTCTAGTACGTGTGTTCTGTTTAAAAGTCTAGTACGTGTGTTCTGTTTAAGAGTCTAATACATGTGTTCTGTTTAAGAGTCTAGTACGTGTGTTCTGTTTAAGAGTCTAGTACCTGTGTTTTGTTTAAGAGTCTAATACCTGTGTTCTGTTTAAGAGTCTAGTACGTGTGTTCTGTTTAAGAGTCTAATACCTGTGTTCTGTTTAAGAGTCTAGTACCTGTGTTCTGTTTAAGAGTCTAATACCTGTGTTCTGTTTAAGAGTCTAGTACGTGTGTTCTGTTTAAGAGTCTAGTACCTGTGTTCTGTTTAGAGTCTAGTACCTGTGTTCTGTTTAAGAGTCTAGTACGTGTGTTCTGTTTAAAAGTCTAGTACGTGTGTTCTGTTTAAAAGTCTAGTACGTGTGTTCTGTTTAAGAGTCTAATACCTGTGTTCTGTTTAAGAGTCTAGTACGTGTGTTCTGTTTAAGAGTCTAGTACCTGTGTTCTGTTTAAGAGTCTAGTACCTGTGTTCTGTTTAAGAGTCTAGTATGTGTGTTCTGTTTAAGAGTCTAGTACCTGTGTTCTGTTTAAGAGTCTAGTACGTGTGTTCTGTTTAAAAGTCTAGTACGTGTGTTCTGTTTAAGAGTCTAATACATGTGTTCTGTTTAAGAGTCTAGTACGTGTGTTCTGTTTAAGAGTCTAGTACCTGTGTTCTGTTTAAGAGTCTAATACCTGTGTTCTGTTTAAGAGTCTAGTACGTGTGTTCTGTTTAAGAGTCTAATACCTGTGTTCTGTTTAAGAGTCTAGTACCTGTGTTCTGTTTAAGAGTCTAGTACGTGTGTTCTGTTTAAGAGTCTAGTACCTGTGTTCTGTTTAAGAGTCTAGTACCTGTGTTCTGTTTAAAAGTCTAGTACGTGTGTTCTGTTTAAAAGTCTAGTACGTGTGTTCTGTTTAAGAGTCTAATACCTGTGTTCTGTTTAAGAGTCTAGTACGTGTGTTCTGTGTAAGAGTCTAGTACCTGTGTTCTGTTTAAGAGTCTAGTACCTGTGTTCTGTTTAAGAGTCTAGTACCTGTGTTCTGTTTAAAAGTTTAGTACGTGTGTTCTGTTTAAGAGTCTAGTACCTGTGTTCTGTTTAAGAGTCTAGTACCTGTGTTCTGTTTAAGAGTCTAGTATGTGTGTTCTGTTTAAGAGTCTAGTACCTGTGTTCTGTTTAAGAGTCTAGTACGTGTGTTCTGTGTAAGAGTCTAGTACCTGTGTTCTGTTTAAGAGTCTAGTACCTGTGTTCTGTTTAAGAGTCTAGTACCTGTGTTCTGTCTAAGAGTCTGAAGTGCTTCTGTCTCTGCTTATTCAAACACACTGAAAACACCCCAGTAAAACTTTCAGATCTGAGTGTGTTGAAGATCACACCTGTGGGTGATGTCATCAGTACCTGTCTCAGGTGTGTTCGAGCAGTGGAGCGGTCCAGTCTGAGCGATGGACAGCTGTACTGCCACAGCAGAAAAAACACTGAGATGTTGTGCAAAAAACTGCAGCCTTCTGTGTGTGCCTGGTGTGGATGTGGTATATGTATGTGTGTGTGTGTGTGTGTGTGTGTGTGTGTGTGTGTGTGTGTGTGTGGTGTGTGAGTGTGTGTGTGTGTGTGTGTGTGTGGTGTGTGTGTGGTGTGTGAGTGTGTGTGTGTGTGGTGTGGGGGGAGGGGTGCTTGCGGAAATATGACGCACAAAGCGAGCATACCAAGTAGTACGAAGTAAGAAGAGCGGATGCTGAATGGTAAATGGGAGATGGGGGAGAGAGGTGTTAGTATATATATGTATATATATATATATATAGACAGAGAGACACAGAGACAGAGAGAGAGAGAGAGAGACAGAGAGACACAGATACAGAGACAGAGAGAGAGACAGAGAGACACAGATACAGAGACAGAGAGAGAGACAGAGAGACACAGAGAGAGAGACAGAGAGAGAGACAGAGAGACACAGATACAGAGACAGAGAGACAAAGTGTTATGAGACAAATGTTGTCATGGTAACTTTCTGGTATTTCAGAGGAAATTCCTGGACAGTGAGGTCAATTCTGTGAAACTCCCTCCCACACACACACACACACACACACACACACTGAGACCCTGTTTTAGAAGTAGAACAAGGAGCATGCAGGTCTGAGAGATGAACGAGGTGACTAGTAGGACCCCTTACAGCAGCCCCCTGATACAGACATACAATAGCAGCAAGTTGGAATAGTACTGACACCAGTGTTGACCAGAGTGGTCAGTGTGGAACTCAGTATCACAGGGCAGAATTCAGCAGCATGTATATTTCACAGTTCAGCACGCAGGGCACTGTGCAGCAAACATAGCTCCCAAAGAAAACATGTTTGTTCAAACTGGCCACATGGAAACACTCCCCATATGGAAAATGTTATGTCTATGCTATAGGCGTGGGCATTAGGGGTATAAAGCCTCAATGCAATTCAATGCAACCAAATCCTCACTGCAAAGTCTAGTAGAAAGTCTTCTTCTCTGGACAGTAGAGACAGTTACTCCAACAGAAGCAGGATCAGCTCTTTAATACCCCTGATTTCAGATGAAACAGTAAATGAGCAGGTGTCCCAATACTTTTGTCCGTATAGTGTATGTACTTTATTTTAAGGGGGATTTATCTTTCCGGAACAGGTGATCTATTGTTTTATGTTGTTTGTATTTTGATTTATGTTGTGTTTAATTATGTGTTTGTATTCTGGCTCTTTGAGTCTGAGTGCATTAGGTGACCTAGTTGTTTTATACATGCATCTCCTGCAGCGATACATGCACGCAACAGCAACACTGCAGAACCCACACCAGTTTCAGTCTCGAGTCAGAGTTAGAGCTGATCTGAGTTTCAGAGTTTTTCCCCCAGTACTTTTATTTTCTCAAAACAAAAGACTTTTTTGAAATAATAGTTTGTCATTTTTTTATATTATTATTTTTATGTTTTTGCTGCCAGAAACACACAAGAGTACATATAATAGCTAAAACCAGTACAACCAGGTTTTAGACCAGTTAAGACCAGTATAAATCAGCATGAGCCAGAATAAACCAGTTAAAACCAGTATAAATCAGCATGAGCCAGAATAGACCAGTTAAAACCAATATAAATCAGCATGATCCAGAATAGACCAGTTAAAACCAATATAAATCAGCATGATCCAGAATAGACCAGTTAAAACCAGTATAAATCAGCATGAGCCAGAATAGACCAATTAAAACCAATATAAATCAGCATGAGCCAGAATAGACCAGTTAAAACCAGTATAAATCAGCAGAAACTGTGACTTGATGCTGGTGTAAACGGCCGGTTTCAGCTGCTGAAAGATAGAGAGGGACAGTGTAGAGGGTTGGAGGGGGCGTGTCCTTCTGGTCTAATATGGAAAGTGAAAGAAGGTGCATCACATTTACAGACCAGTAATTACCCACAGTGAAAAAAACACTGCAGGCAGGAAGGGGGGGAGGGGGGGCATGAGGTACATAAATGAGTAAACAAGTTTCTTAACGAGGGGGTTTACTGCTGGACCCCCGCAAACGATTCCTGTAGAACTGCCAGTAAAGAATCTGAACCTCTTCACTCTATTAACTGAAGAACCAGCAGGTAGATCTGGACTGTCTGAACAGCCAAGCTCCCAGACCACTAATGAGTCCGGGACAGGGAACAGTCTAAACATGGCCGTCAGCACAGGTCCGTCACCACCAGCCTCTGAAATCTCTCCACAGGGAGCTGCGGTCCCGGTTCCTGTCCCTGACTGTCTGCGTCGTCTTTCAGCCTCAGTTCTGAGGAGACTGGCCTGTAGGCTGGGGTCTCTGCCACTGCTGGTAGACCTGTATGACCGTAAGCTTCCACACACCTGCAGATTCAGCTGCTTCCTTCACACCGTGATCTTTAGGACCCATTTTGCACACATCCAACGAGCACTGCACCACCTCTCCTCAATCTATAAACCCCATCACACACCCCACAGGTATTCACAGCCCCATCATCCCCGTGCAGCGCCATCTGCAGGAGCCTGAAGTTACTAGCACCTGAAACTGTCTGGAGAGCTTATTTACTCTATTCACGCTCAGCAGATGATTTTTCACGCTGACTGAAAGGCTAGTGTGCGTTCGTCTGTTTCATCGTACAGACTCCTGCACTGCTTACAGGCAGCAACAGCCTGCTCTGACTGGGCAATAGGATGGTTAGAGTGGTCGAGTCATAGTTCCCCTCATGGTTAGTGTGGTTGCGTTGCTAAGCGCCAAGTAAATAACTCCTTTACTAATAAAACATTATGAAAACTTTCCACCCGTCACCATCCCGTCATCTACGCTCCCTCAGACATGTCAGAGCACAGAGCCAGGGTGGAGGAGGTGGAGGCTGGTGTGATAGTTCCACTGAGTCCTAAAACAGAGTTTATACCCTACACAAACACACCCAGCAGCACAGCTACATCCTTCACTACAATATCTGTCCAAATGTTTGTGGACACCCATTGCTGGCACAGATGTGCAAATGCACACACACAGCTTGTCTAGTCCGTGTGGAGAAGAACTGCCAATAGAATAAGACCCTATTGAACTATCAGCACCATGCTGCCTAATGCCAGGCGTGGGCTAGAGGGGTATAAAGCCCCCAGCAGTTGGGTTGGATGATCTGAGGACCGGGTTTGACAAGGTGTGCAGATCTCTGCTGTGTGTTTTACGGTTCTACTTGGTTCTACTGGACCTCACACACCTGTTACAGCCTCTCCTGTTGAACACACACACACACACCAATCTTTGGACATGCCAACTGAGAGCTGAGGGCATTTCTGATAGGTGTGTGTTAAACAGATAAAACACACCCTGTGCATGGCAGGACACACACACACACACACACCTTCGGTTCTTGGCTCACCTGGCAGGGAGTTCACTACACACACGCTTATAAATTGTACAGGTGATTTCAGGGAACGTTGGAACATGGAAAGTACCTTACGAGCCGTGACCTGAGAACACACGCAGACGCTGCAGAACCCTCAGCTTTAAGGGTGATTCCATGACCGGGAGGCTAGAGGGTTGCTATGGTTTATTGTGAGGTTGCTAGGATGTTCTTCTTTGACCAGGGGAGCCATGCATGTATCAGTGACAACCTTCTGGGTGCAGCATAAGCTCCTATTACTTATTAGCTACATTAGCTTCGTAGCTCCTGTGCTAATTGGTGGGGTGCACGTTTCCATTACTTGTTAGCTGCATTAGCCTCGTAGCTCTGGCGCTAGTTCATGACTTGTTGGCTACATTACCAACACAGCTCCAGCGCTAGTTGCCTTGTAGCTCTGTTGGTAATCGGTGGGCTACAGGTTCCTGTCCCTGACTGTCTGTGTTGTCTTTCAGCCACAGTTCTGAGGAGACTGTCCTGTAGGCTGGGGTCTCTGCCACTGCCGGTAGACCCGTATGATCATACAATCATTTACTAGATTTTTCACCAAACCATCACTTTAATAACCTCTCTTGGAGTGACACACACACACACACACACACACACACACACACACACACACACACACACACACACACGTTTTTCAGGTTGAGAATAATTTATTTGTCTGTTTCTTATAAAAATAAAGTCTCAAACATCTTCATAATAAACAACGTACAGTTCGCTCGTGAGGTCACCAGACCGGACACATAGCATAGCACGAAGAGCTTCTTCTCCACCTTCTCTCTGGCTCTTCTTTGGATCCTCTGCTCTTCACTTAGCCTCTCCACTGAAACGAGGCTAGCACAAACAGCGCACTGATTGGCCCGTAATAGTGGACGGCCAGTAGTTGGCAGAGGCGCGGGGTCTTCGTACCGATGTCTTTATGATCGATACGGCGTGAGTGTGACCATAGTCACAGTTTCCAGGCACTGTCCTCAGCCCCACCCACATCAGCGCATCAGTAGTGCTAGCCCTGCCCCCAGTCCTGCAAATCCCGCGATGGCCATGAGGGCGTTGCGGACGCGAGACTCAGAGTCGTCTTCGCGGAAGAACTCCACAAAGCCGTCCTGAAAACACAAACACACTGCGCTTTAGAACCAACCAACACACTCCACAAGGGGGCGCTGTGAATACCTGTACCTGCAGCATGTATAGTGTACAGTCTAAGCAGTATAGCGCTACCCTAACTGTACAGCACTGAAAGAAGACTCTGATGGTAGAACCCTGTTTGGTGTTGAATAGAACCATACAGAAGATTTTCCACAAGTGCAAAGAACCTTTAACCACGCAAGCATGGGCTGGGTTCTACCAGAACTTCTACCTTTAGTAAAGAACCTGTTAAGGTTTTAGTACAGTACTGGGTTTCCAGTCTCACTCCAGAACCCCTGACTTGGCTGGTAAATGAGAGAGTTCATTGGTTAACGACTAAAGGAGGGAAAGTACAGAACCGTGCAGACTGAGGAGTGGTCACTGAGAAGGTGGATCACCTGACCACACCACTCTCAGATGTGTGCGATCACACACACACCTGACTGCATAATTAAAGAGAGGAAAAACAGCGCTCAGCGCGTCTACAGTTACTGAGACCCGCGGATCAATGGGCGGCGAGCGGCAGGTCATTCATACAGCAGGGCAGTGTGGGTCCTCGTTAACAGCCTCGTTAATCAGGTGTGTCAGGATTAATGGAGGTTAACACTGCTATCGCATTACAGATCCGAAACCTCATCTCTCCAAAACATCAACCTTACAGGTTACCTGAAGGTGGGCGGGGCCTAAACAACACCATTTAGAGGAGGTCTGAGTCTAAACCAGACAAATCCAGATGCCAGAATCCAGACTCACCCAGGCTTTGTTGTTGACGAGCCACTGGTCTTGGTGTGTGCTGAGGTAAGTGGAGATGTGTCCAGCCACGGTGTCCACACACTGCTCTCTGCCCGCCTCCATCAGCCGTTCACACACTACCGCTCCGAAGGCCACCAGGCTGGCGATCCGGCCCCAGTTGGTGGTTCCGTCGCTGAACAGGGTCGCAGACACGTTGCTAATAAACTCCATGTTCTCGTTCTGCTTTTCCAAATTCAGCCGCTTGACCATTCCTGAAGAAACATGAACCAGAAAACCATCAATACCCCTCAAAACCAGCCCTACTGCAGTCATTATAGAGCGCCCCCTATGCCTCCTGTAGTGTATTATAGTCTGTCAGAAGCCAGCAAACATGAATATCACAGAATCTGATCTAAAACACACACATTTCATGTTTAATCTGCTTAGACTGAATTCTCTGGCGTGCTTCACCTCCTGCTGCTCGGAGCTGCATGTTTGTTTGTGGCTCAATGCAAATCAGAAGAGCAAATATCGGCGCCGAGGTCGAATGCAAAAGTCTTTTCCATCAGTCAGCCGTTCACAGTCAGCTGCAAATACGGAGCCGCTGTTAAGGTCGGAGCATTAGTCCAGCGTTCGGCTCTGATTAGCCTGTTTATTCAGGAAACTCTGACCTGCACCTCAAACCCTTTCACTCTCAGTTCCGCAGGAATGCCCCCGCAGGGGAAGGTCCTCCTGCTCTGGGTTTGAGTGGAAAGGTTTGTCCAGACCTCAAAGTTCAAACCACAGGCTCTCCCCTCCCACTCTATTGCAATAGTACAGATAATAAATATGACTTATGCATAACTGATTTACATATTTGCTTCTTGCACTAAACACATTTACACACCAGTGTGCAGCACATTAACACTGTGTGTGTGTGTGTGTGTGTGTTAGGTTTTAGCTGAAATACAGCCCTGCATATGTGTGTGTGTGTGTGTGTGTGTATCAGCATTTTTGTGGCTGCGGCAGTTTGCTAGTGCACTTCCAGTGAAGTGTGTGTGTGTGTGTGTGTGTGTGTTGAGTGTGTTATTCTGATAAGCTGCTTCAGCGGAACTGGGCCTCAGTTCCAGGAACACACACACTCTCTCTCTCATGGTGATAAACCACACGGCACTGTGGCCAGCCCCGCTCTGTGTAAACACCCCCGTCCCAGCTCGGCATCAGTGAGTCTGAATACGGAGGACAATAACGCCCTCAGTTAGAGTAAGTGTACCGTGATCTAAGGTCTCAGAGTATACTTTACTATATAATACACACAGCATATAGTGTGAGAGACCAGGAGAATGATGGGTAATGCTGATTATTGTAATGTTATATAGGAAACAACTCAATGTAGCTATAAGCTATTATCAGAACACCTGCATATATAACACAGCATCATACTAGAATACATACATATATAACCTAACATTATATACTACCGCATAACCCAGAACACACACAAGTGTCCAATAACTATAAAGTAATAACTGTTCTATAACCTAGTTTTATTTAGTGATTGCTCAATAACACTGTATATTCTTAAATGCAATAATAACTATCTCTCATTATATATATATATATCTAATATGAGTATGTAATGTATACTGTTATATAATGTAAGCTGCCTTTACCCCAATATTGTTAGAGCTGAACTCTGATAATAACCCTAAAAACACAGCATTAATAACACACAGGGTCTATTAATAACACAGGGTCTATTAAGCCCCTACACTGGAGCACCCAGCCAGCAGCTGCGCCCCGGGGCCTGACGCAGCTCCAGCCCGGGTCAGGTGGAGCTGAGGGCGGCAGGGCTGCTCCCTGTATCCGCGGGTTCTCACCGTTGTAGGCGATGCGGTGTTTGTGAATCACCCCCTCCACGACCCTGCTCATCGTCTGCAGAGCCGGGTGCTGGTACTGGAGCTTCTGGCCCGTGTAAGCGCGGTAAAAGTCCCCGATCAGGCGGCGGGTGTCCTCCTCCAGCGCCCCGCGGCAGCCCGGGCTAAAGTCCAGCAGGAAGTCGTCGGAGGGGGACTGCGGGGACTCGGGCAGAGACCCTCCGCCCAGGGAGGCTTTCGCGGAGCCGGGCGGAACCTGCAGACCCTCCAGGACAGCCAGGTCGGGCCGGTCCGTACAGTCCAGCTGACCCTCCTTGTCCTTCTTAAACAGCCCTGGGTTCGCTCCGTCACACAGGAAGCTGATGGCGGCGGCGGTTCGGTCCATCCTGCTGCTGCTCGCTCCTCGGACTGACTGCAGGGCGCGCGCCGCCCCCCAGGGGCCTTTATAAGAGGGTGGCGACGCTGACGACACGGATGACGTAGCCAGTGTCTCCGTCAGAAACAATAAATAATAATAATAATAATAATAATAGTGAATATTACATATACTACATTCATAAAACACAAACACCACTAATTAAATACCTGCACAAATATATACTATATAATTATAATATTTACAAACAAAAATACTGAATTTAAATTACATAATGTACTCATATCATATCATATATACATTTAATAAGGACACGATCTTTTTCTTTCTGATTCTTCTTCTTCTTATTATTATTATTATTATTATTATTATTATTATTATTATTATTATTATTATTAACATTAGTAATGTTAGTATTAATAGTAGCAATATTCTTTTTACATATTCTTAGTAATGATATCAGTAATATTATTGTGACTAATGTTTATTATTCTAATTTAGTAATATTACTTTCATTGATTGATAATTGATTTCAGTTATAAGTAACGTGTTATTATCACACATAATACACAATTGCATTAAAATAGAAAGATGCATTATTATTATTGTTATAATATACTTCAATGTAGTTTTTTAATATGACACAATACACTTATTTATGAATACCTATTTTGTCTACAGTACAATTATAAATTATGCAACTATATAATGTCATAGCATTATCTTTTATTATACACCACTGTCAAAGAAATACAAATATTTTTAATTGTGTTAAAAATAGATATTTTACCTATATACCTATTACATATATTTTTTAACATACATTATACTGATGTCCTTAAATTAATATAATATATATGTTAGTTATAAAAAAATATATTGTTTTTAGTCATAGTAGTATTTTTTATTAGTATTATAATCATATATGTAATATATGTTTCATTTAAAAATGTAAATGTAATTTTACTTGATTATAAATAAATGTGTTATATTCTTTACAGTTGAGATCAAATAAAAAGAAGTGTTCTTTTGATTTTATCAATATTAATATCATATAATTCATATTTGTTAAGATAATAATATTAATATAAAGAAAAATAATATTCATTTAATATAATCAAATATAATTACCTGCTATTATACACCACAGTATACACTACAGTATATGTTAATATACAGTGTTTGAGTAAAATATTAAATTTATTATATATCTAATAATAAATTATACTGCTGTCAGGTTCATAATATATATGTTTTAATTATTTCATTTAATTATAAAGATATGCATTTGAACAGTTAATTATAATAATAATAGTAAGAAGAAGAAGATCAATGAAACAAAACAATTATTGAATTACTTAAATTAGCTATTGATCAATGATCAATGCTTTTCTTATCCTGATTAACAGATATTGATGAATAGGATGAGGTGTGGCTGTGAACACAGAGGTCATCGGACTGTGTAGGTGAGGGGTGAGGTGAGAGAGGGCGTGAGTGCATTCTTCAGATGAATATGTTAATGACTGTCCTCTGTAGGGCGGAGCCGGTCAGCAGTGCAGACTGATGTAATGACTGGTATGTTTACTTTACTGTTGTGTCCCAACAGTCTGTATCCAACACCGTCACCAAACATGGTATAAATAGGAAATGGTGATGAATCACCATGGAAACACACTGCCTAAATAATTGCCAATAGCATAAAGTCACATGACCGATCAGGTGATTCTGCACTGCGCCACACAGTAGAACAGTGCAGTAAGTGTTCTCACAACTACATGTGCAAGCATGTGTTTTACCACAGCAAATGCCTAGCAACCACTTCAGTTACCATAGCAACCACTTTGAAAAATGCAGCAACAACTCATCAACTATCAGATATGGTACAGCAGTTAGATAGCCTCAACACTCTACCAACCACCTGGAATACCATGGCAACCACATAGCAACCACCTCATAGTGCAGCAGCTACATAGAATACAATACCAATTACATAACAAACTTCAGACAGGACATCGCAGGTATCACATTGGCTTAGTCCAGCCTGATTCAATCACATGCTAATTCATTTACCGACTGATTCATTTACCGACTGATTCATTTACCGACTGATTCAGTTTCAGACTGATTCATTTACAGACTGATTCATCTACAGACTGATTCAACTACAGACCTGATTCATCTACAGACTGATTCATTTACCGACTGATTCAGTCTCTGAGCTGAGTGTTATCAGTATGAACTGTATGAACTGTGTATTGATTATCACACACTCCCAGATCAAAGTTTGCAGAGTCATTCTGCCTTTAATGTATCATTTAATCATATACACACACACGCACACACACACGCACACACACACACACACACACACACACACACACACACACACACGCACAAACACACTCAGCGCAGTGACTAACACAGATAAAATCTTAGATGATGTCATCACTTACTCCATGACCCAGCAGTAAATGATCTGATCTACATCCGGATACAGAACCTCATATCTCCTAAAATGGTTCTGTCACCGTCCACCTTTGTTTTACATCGCAGCCTTGTTGGGCCATGATGGCCATCCACTACTCCGTCCACTACTCCATCCACTACTCCATCCACTACTCCATCCACTACTCAGTCCACTACTCCATCCACTACTCCATTCACTACTCCGTCCACTACTCCATCCACTACTCCGTCCACTACTCCGTCCACTACTCCATTCACTACTCCATCCACTACTCCATCCACTACACCATTCACTACTCCGTCCACTACTCCGTCCACTACTCCATTCACTACTCCATCCACTACTCCATCCACTACACCATTCACTACTCCATCCACTACTCCGTTCACTACTCCGTCCACTACTCCGTCCACTACTCCATCCACTACTCAGTCCACTACTCAGTCCACTACCCCATCCACTACTCCATCCACTACTCCGTCCACTACTCCATTCACTACTCCATCCACTACTCCATCCACTACTCAGTCCACTACTCCATCCACTACTCCATTCACTACTCCGTCCACTACTCCATCCACTACTCCGTCCACTACTCCGTCCACTACTCCATTCACTACTCCATCCACTACTCCATCCACTACACCATTCACTACTCCGTCCACTACTCCGTCCACTACTCCATTCACTACTCCATCCACTACTCCATCCACTACACCATTCACTACTCCATCCACTACTCCGTTCACTACTCCGTCCACTACTCCGTCCACTACTCCATCCACTACTCAGTCCACTACTCAGTCCACTACCCCATCCACTACTCCATCCACTACTCAGTCCACTACCCCATCCACTACTCCATCCACTACTCAGTCCACTACTCAGTCCACTACTCCATCCACTACTCAGTCCACTACTCAGTCCACTACTCCATCCACTACTCCATCCACTACTCCATCCACTACTCAGTCCACTACTCCATCCACTACTCCATCCACTACTCAGTCCACTACTCCATCCACTACTCAGTCCACTACTCCATCCACTACTCCATCCACTACTCAGTCCACTACTCCATCCACTACTCAGTCCACTACTCCATCCACTACTCCATCCACTACTCAGTCCACTACTCCATTCACTACTCCATCCACTACTCAGTCCACTACTCAGTCCACTACTCCATCCACTACTCCATCCACTACTCAGTCCACTACTCCATCCACTACTCAGTCCACTACTCCATCCACTACTCCATTCACTACTCCATCCACTACTCAGTCCACTACTCCATCCACTACTCAGTCCACTACTCCATCCACTACTCCATCCACTACTCAGTCCACTACTCCATCCACTACTCCATTCACTACTCCATCCACTACTCAGTCCACTACTCCATCCACTACTCAGTCCACTACTCAGTCCACTACCCCATCCACTACTCCATCCACTACTCAGTCCACTACTCCATCCAGTACTCAGTCCACTACTCCATCCACTACTCAGTCCACTACCCCATCCACTACTCAGTCCACTACTCCATCCACTACTCAGTCCACTACTCCATCCACTACTCAGTCCACTACCCCATCCACTACTCCATCCACTACTCAGTCCACTACTCCATCCACTACTCAGTCCACTACTCAGTCCACTACCCCATCCACTACTCCATCCACTACTCCATCCACTACTCCATCCACTACTCAGTCCACTACTCCATCCACTACTCAGTCCACTACTCCATCCACTACTCAGTCCACTACTCCATCCACTACTCCATTCACTACTCAGTCCACTACTCCATCCACTACTCAGTCCACTACTCCATCCACTACTCAGTCCACTACCCCATCCACTACTCCATCCACTACTCAGTCCACTACCCCATCCACTACTCAGTCCACTACTCCATCCACTACTCAGTCCACTACCCCATCCACTACTCCATCCACTACTCAGTCCACTACTCCATTCACTACTCCATCCACTACTCCATCCACTACTCAGTCCACTACTCCATCCACTACTCAGTCCACTACTCCATCCACTACTCCATCCACTACTCAGTCCACTACCCCATCCACTACTCAGTCCACTACCCCATCCACTACTCAGTCCACTACTCCATCCACTACTCAGTCCACTACTCAGTCCACTACTCCATCCACTACTCAGTCCACTACTCCATCCACTACTCAGTCCACTACTCCATCCACTACTCCATCCACTACTCAGTCCACTACCCCATCCACTACTCAGTCCACTACCCCATCCACTACTCAGTCCACTACTCCATCCACTACTCAGTCCACTACTCAGTCCACTACTCCATCCACTACTCAGTCCACTACCCCATCCACTACTCAGTCCACTACTCAGTCCACTACTCCATCCACTACTCAGTCCACTACTCCATCCACTACTCCATCCACTACTCAGTCCACTACTCCATCCACTATTTCATCCATTACTCCATCCACTACTCAGTCCACTACTCCATCCACTATTTCATCCATTACTCCATCCACTACTCCATCCATCTGAGCCATCCAGGCTTGCACGGCACTCATCAGTAAACATGTATGTCTGGCCCCACTGCCACCGTTTCTGCAGAATAGAAGGTTTAGGCAAGCCTCTGGAGGATCCTACACCTGGAGGTTTTCCGGGACTCCAGACGCACCAGCAGCTTCAAACCCCTGGTTGCTGCTTTGAAAAGACTTTTAGCAGCTGATTTCTGGCTGAAACGTCCTCATTACGCCTTCATCTGCATGAACCCGTCTGCGCTCGGAATCAGCCTCACAGCCGTCTCCTCTCACTACCACGATCACTTTGTCCAGGACACTGCACTGCTAGAGGCTTTCCAGCAGAGAGACCTGTGGCCTGGTTGATCCTGTGGATCGTCCCTCTTAAGTAGTTTAATGATCACAGGTGTCTGAGACTGCTTTCAGTGACCCAAAGAGCCCTGAGACACAAAACCTTTCATGAGTTTCACTGAAAAACAGAGAAATGAATCTTAATTAAACTTCAATCCAATTTGCATAATAATCTGGAACGAGGTTTAGAGAGAAGATAGAAGTAAAAAGGGAATTTAATGACTGCATTGTGAACTTTATAAAGTGTTTTTAAAGTGGTTATAAAATATTTATAAAGTGTTTATAAAGTGGTTATAAGTTGTTTATAAAATATTTAAAGGTTTTGTTGTTGTATTGTTGTTTAAATATTAATAACTGTAGATTTGTATTAACATATTATTACGCAGTTGCTAAGAGTAACGTAGGTGGTTGCTAAGGTGCTGCTAGGTGGTTGTTAAGATAATTAAGGCTCACTAGAGGTTGATGGAATAGCTAAACTGGCCAACCAGTTCAACCAGCCTGCCCAGCAGGAACACCCCCAGTTTATTATTATCTGATTTGTAATATTGATAGAAAGTGTTATTAAGTGTTAAATAAGTGTTAAGTGTTAATAAATTAATTAATGGTTAATAACAGATGTTAGACAGTCTGATGTTGATCATAGAAACATCTGCTCCACTTCAGTGTAAAAGGTGGGTGTAACTGGGTGGAGACTCTTTCAGGGTGACTCATGTGCAGTGTTTACTGGTCTTTATGGTGAGGAGGGTCTGTTCTGACAACAAGCACATCAAATAACCCTCAAAACTTTATGCAAATGAGCAGCAACACAGGTTCTTTAGTATTAAATCTGACTAATTACATGAATAAATTTAATGAGTAGGTCTCTGTACAGGACTGTCCCATCACCATCTGACCACATCACCCATGCACATCACATACCCTGTCGAGCCAGGGTTCTATAAAGGCTCTAGAATCTTCTAGAACATGTTCTCCAGTTCTGGCAGGTTCTGAATTAGTAGGTGGAGGAGGAGGGGTGGGAGGAGCTGTCTAGAGATGGTGAGTAGTGAATGACGGGCAGAGTGGATACAGTGAATAGGGCAATATGGGGCAATCTAGACTATGGTGAGATGGTGAGATGGTGAGATGGTGAAATGGTGAAATGGTGAGATGGTGAAATGGTGAGATGGTGAAATGGTGAGATGGTGAGATGGTGAGATGGTGAGATGGTGAGATGGTGAAATGGTGAGATGGTGAGATGGTGAGATGGTGAAATGGTGAGATGGTGAGATGGTGAGATGGTGAGATGGTGAAATGGTGAAATGGTGAGATGGTGAGATGGTGAAATGGTGAGATGGTGAGATGGTGAGATGGTGAAATGGTGAGATGGTGAGATGGTGAGATGGTCTTTGTCCACTCGTCTCACTACCTGTGTTGTGGTGAGGTTGTGAGGGTCAGCTGTAGATCAGGGAACTGAATGTAATTTACAGGTTCAGTTTCTTTACACTGCTTCTGAAGGCTGTGGTTTATAAAGATCCTCCCAACTGAAGAAGCTTGTGTTTAATGCTCTGCTTCCCTCTAGTGGTTCAAACCCTCACAGTCCAGACAGTTCAATAACAAGAACACACACACACACACACACACACACACACACACACACACGACAACCCCTTCAATCTACATTATATGGACAAAAGTATTGGGACACCTGATCATTTAGTGTTTCTTCTGAAATCAAGGGTATTAAAGAGCTGATCCTGCTTCTGTTGGAGTAACTGTCTCTACTGTCCAGAGAAGAAGACTTTCTACTAGATTCTGAAGGAGCATTGCTGTGAGGATTTGATTGCATTCAGCAACAAGAGCATTAGCTAGTGAGGTCAGAATGATGATGATCACCACCCCACCTCATCATCCCCAGTGATGTTTTAGTCCCCTGTTAAACTGGATATGTTGTTTTGGGATTTAGGATAAGGATCTGAAGATTCTGTATTTATACAGAAAACACACACAGAACACACACTGTGAACTAAACCCATCCGTCACAGAGCATGATGAAGAGAGTGAGGTATTCTAGTGTTTATCTAATCTGGTTTTATTTATTATGAACCTCTTAACTTTTATCAACATCTTATTTATTGTTATTATTGTTATTATTGTTATTAGGGGCCTAGCACATAATGCTGGGAACCTCTCCTGTAACCGTTTCTCCTCCCTAAAATGAATCACACAGATCAGACCACACGTTTTAGCAAGCAGAGATAAACAAGGACCCTGAGCAGAGGCTATTCTATCTCACACACTCGCACTGAGGAGTTATAGTCCACCCAAAACCCAGCGTACAGCGGCTCGCTGAAGCTGGAGCTGAATGTGTGTAAGTGGGTCAGTGTGTGTGTGTCAGAGGAGATGCTGTAGAAGGACAGAGTGCCAGCCTCCCAGTCCAGATACGCTCCTACTCTGCTGGAGTGAGAGAGGGTGCTGGGTATCCTGGTTTCCTGGTTGTTGTGCCAGACAGAGTAACTGTTACTGTAGCAGAGCAGACTCCAGGAATGATCATTGTAGCCAAACCCACTGTCAGAACCTCCACTCCTACCGATCCCTCTGTAGGACACGGCCACAATGACCGCCCTCCCCCTGCACTCGGTCTCCCAGTAGCAGCGTGCAGTTAGAGCCTCCGCGCTCAGAACCTGCTGGAAGTTCCTAAATCTGTCCGGGTGACGAAGGTACGGCTGCTTGGTTTTCACCCACTGAGCCTTGCTGTTCCCCTCGGACAGAGTGAGGCGCTTGTGTGCGGTGTTCGGGTCCAGAGTGATCTTACAGCCATCTGCACATGCAGGAACACCACCACCTCTATGAGTATTTAATAACGCAGAATCGTCAGAAGCATGTGTGCTTGCTACCTACATTTCTTTAGATCCGGTTTGATCCTGTCCTTCCCTCCAAACCTCACCCTGCAGAAGAGACATGCAGGTATACAAACATCAGGTTTCTCTCACACAACTGATACAAAACACACAGGCTGAAGATCAATGAATATCGTTTCTGTTATTTTGTCATGCATGGAGAAGAGCTCTCATCATTCACACACGTCACGACCCTATACTGCCTATTAAACCCAACCCTCCTTATATCAAATGGCCTGTTGGGCCCCAAAGGCTCTAAAAGACTGCAATGTACCTTTCCTAATCAGAACTTGAGGCTTGGAGAGTCCATACATTGCAGTCCATCCTACTCTCAAGTTCAAGAAAGGCCGAGAACCTGGTCATCAGTTAAGGGAGTTTGAGGGAGTCATTGTGTGCAACGTTAGGAGGACCACAGTGTGAATCTGCAAAGCTGCTGTACCGGACAGTGTACTGTGTTGTGTACTGTGTAATGTGCTGATCAACTGGACCAAAAGTAGACCAGAGGTCCTCAAAGACATCTTACATATCTTATTTTTGTTGTTTCTACATGCTTTAAAGAGCTCCCCCGGCTCTTTCATCAGTCACATGGAAACCAACCCTCCCAGCTCACTGCACTCCTTCCAGTTTGCATTCTGGTCTAATCAATTAACTACTGTTAATTGATTCAACTCTATACTGCCAAGAACAGCTCAGGGGGCCACATGAACAATGACAGGACAGCATACAGGGTTTAGGTGGATAGGCTAGCAGACTGCTGCAGACACAGTCTATCTCACTGTAGACCAAACACTGTGGCTTTCAGGAGAGGCCGTTTGCATATCCCAGCATTAACGGCTCTGTGTTGGGCTTTTTTACGTTCCTGGGAGTGAACTTTCACATCTCTGAGCTTTTGTGGAGTCCTGAATGCAGGCCATGTACTAACATGCTGCACTGAGGAACCAGAGAACTGTAGGTTCATTCCGATGTGTATTGTATATGTATAGGTCTTAAGTAAGGGCTTTCTGGCTGGACCAACCCTTTAATAAGAACCATGGCTGGGCTTTACATGGGCTGCGAGATGCACCTGTTTGTGGTGGGTCAGGTGTGTCACTCAGTTGAGGAGGAAACTTTATTTCTAATCCTTTTTCATCCTCAGGTCTACTGTGCTGGCTTTAGAAGCATTCGATTTGGGGGGGCGGGTTCACGAAACCTGGAGACCTGAGACTACATGGGCCTGGTACATTTCCTATTTGGCCTTTTTGGATGCTGGACCCAAAACAAATAAAAGGTAAAGGTGCACGTATTTGACCCGCATTCAACCCATCTGGTAGTGAACACACACACACATGTGTTACGGGCAGTGAGCACACACACACCCAGAGCGGTGGGCAGCCAACTCCAGCGCCCGGGGAGCAGAGAGGGTAAAGGGCCTTGCTCAAGGGCCCAACAGTGGCAGCTTGCCGAGCCCGGGAATCGGACCCACAACCCTGTTATCAATAACCCGGCGCTCTAACCGCTGAGCCACCACTGCCCATATGCTGTAAGTGTCAGTAATTGTCAGGCTCTCTCACTCTCTCTTTCTCTCTCTCTCTGCACATAGAGTCACTCACAATACGGTCCTGAGTTTGCAGTGTGGATCCTCCTGTAGATCAGACAGCAGCTTCACTCCGGACACTCCTGGGTGATTATAGGTCAGATCCAGTTCCCTCAGATGAGAGGGGTTTGATTTCAGAGCTGATTCCAGAGAAGAACAGCCTTCCTCTGTTACCATACACCCAGACAATCTGCAGAAAGGAGGAAGCACCAGATGATGTGAAATATGTATTAACCAGAGTCCTGCACATCCGTCTCCTGAGACCAACCAGCTTCAAATCTAATTTCATTTTATTATTTATTATCAAATTTCATTTATATTCATTTTATTATTTGAAGTTCACAGACAGCTCACCTGAGTGTCTCCAGTCTACAGTGAGAACTCTTCAGTCCAGCAGAGAGCAGCTCCACTCCTGAGTCCTGCAGGTCATTGTTACTGAGGTCCAGCTGTCTCAGACTGGACTTGCCTGATTTTAGAGCTGATCCCAGATATTCACAAGAGCTAAATTTACAGAAAGCTAATCTGCAAAGAAAACATTACAACACCCTGTACATCAGCATTCACTGAAAGATTGGCAGTGTGTCATGTTGAATCAGGCGGTTAGTGAGAGATACAGGAATGAATCCACAGACAGCTCACCTGAGTGTCTCCAGTTTACAGTGAGAACTCTTCAGTCCAGCCGACAGCCAGACCACGCCTGAGTCCTGCAGGTCATTGTTACTGAGGTCCAATTCTTTCAGTGCCGACTTTCCCAGATGGAGAGCTGATCCCAGATTTTCACAAGCCTTTTCCCCCAGATTACAGAGAGCCAGTCTAAAACAGAGCGTACACACCAGTCAGTCAAACACTGTGTCTGAGGGGACCGGGGAACATTAGACCACATATCTTGTTGTTTTACCACTGTAAACATTTACTGCAGCACGTCTTTACTGTGGAGGACAGCACACTTTCATATAGTACATCAGTCTCATGTGATCTGATTCAGCACAAACACAGTGTCTCACATGTTTACTGAAAGAGACAGAACAGCAAATCTAACCAATCTGACCAGTGAACTGGCTCATGATCTTATAAAGGGTTGAAGTCTCCAGTGTGTGTGTGTGTGTGTGTGTGCACTGATCTAAAGGACAGGCAGGACTGATTACTGTGCAGATGTAGCGTAGCTCTCTCCTGGGATCTTACAGGAAATACAGCACATAGTACAAACATATGGTAACACCACCTTTACCAGTTTTCCCATTATGAATGTTTTACAGGAAGCTCACCTGAGTGTCTCCAGCGTACAGTACGAACTCCTCAGTGCAGCAGAGATGAACTCCATTCTCGAATCCTGTAGATCATTATAACTGAGGTCCAGCTCTTTCAGGGAGGAGTTTTCTGACTGCAGCACAGACCCCAGATTTTCACAGGCTTCACCCCCAAGATTACAGAAAACCAGCCTGCAGAGAGAAGGAATGTCTTATAATACATCAGCGATGAAGAAAGGACTTCTGACTGAGAATCTAATACAGAGCAGCTTTTAGACCATAAGTGTAAGGTTTACTGGGACAGTGAGAGGTAAAATAGAAAAATAGAGATCATGAAAAAGGTCTGAACACATGGCTGTAATGTCATCTTAGCTTTATCTTTGTTCTGATCAGGATTAAATGCAGAGAGAATTCACCTGAGTGTCTGCAGTTTACAGTAGAAACCTCTCAGTCCAACAGAAAGCTGCTCAATTCCTGAGTCCTGCAGGTCATTGTTACTGAGGTCCAGATATTTCAGGGAGGAAGGTTCTGATTGGAGAGCTGATCCCAGATGTTCACAGGCTTGACCCCCAAGTTTACAAAGAGCTAGTCTAAAAAGAAAACACAGCCCAGTGAAGGACATATTTCTGGTGGTTAAATCATACAAACGTCTTTCCAAAAAGCACTGGATTCACAGACAGCTCACCTGAGTGTCTCCAGTCTACAGTGAGAACTCTTCAGTCCAGCAGAGAGCAGCTCCACTCCTGAGTCCTGCAGGTCATTGTTACTGAGGTCCAGCTCTCTCAGGGAGGAGTTCACTGACTGTAGAGCTGAGCAGAGAGCCTCACAGGCTCTTCTCCCAAGCTTACAGAGAACCAGTCTGAAGAGGGGTATGGTTTATCTTATTGTTTGCTAGGTTACTGTGATGTTTAGAGTATGATGTACAGCTAGACTTTTACCAGACAGCACTGAAATCACAGACAGCTCACCTGAGTGTCTCCAGTCTACAGCGAGAACTGACCAGTCCAGCCGAGAGCAGCACCACTCCTGAGTCCTGCAGGTCATTGTTACGGAGGTCCAGCTCTTTCAGGGAGGAGTTTGCTGATTGTAGAGCAGATCCCAGATGTTCACAGGACTTTTCCCCAAGATTACAGAGAACCAGTCTACAAAGGGAACACATTTAATGAGTATGATATAATAATCCGTTGAAGGACTCATTACTATGGTCTTTAACATCTTGATATTCAGGTTGCTGTGAATTATATGCTGGACATTACTGTATTTACAGAACTCTCACCTGAGTGTCTCCAGTTTACAGTGTGAACTCTTCAGTCCAGCAGAGAGCAGCTCCACTCCTGAGTCCTGCAGGTCATTGTTACTGAGGTCCAGCTCTCTGAGGGAGCAGTTCGCTGATTGTAGAGCTGAGCAGAGAACCTCACAGGACTCCCTGGTGAGGTTACAGCCAGTTAGTCTGCAAAAATAAACAAATACATTTCATACAAAAACTGGAAAAAAAGTTTCAGAAGAATTACAAGGTTTCCTTTCACACCTTTAAACTTAATACCCTGAACTGGGAAAGACTTTATTTGGATCCAAACAGCAGATCAGTGCAGCAGCAGCAGTGAAGCATCTGGATCGACGGAGGTAAAGATCCCGAAGATGATCTGCTGATGATTTACTGACATTCAGTAGGTTTACTGTTCATCTGATACATCAAGTAGACTTAATATCCTAACCCTAACCCTAACCCTAAACCTGATCCTAATCCTAACCCTAAACCTGATCCTAATCCTAACATTAACCTCAACCCATAACCTAACCCTAACCCTAACTCTGATCCTAATCCTAACCTTAACTCCAACCCACAGCCTAACCCTGATCCTAATCCTAACCTCAACCCACAGCCTAACCCTGATCCTAATCCTAACCCTAACCCTAACCCTGATCCTAATCCTAACCCCAACCCACAACCTAACCCTAACCCTGATCCTAACCCTAACCTCAACCCCAACCCACAACCTAACCCTAACCATGATCCTAATCCTAACCCTAACCCTGATCCTAATCCTAATCCTAACCCTGATCCTAATCTGATGATGTTCATTTCAGCTAATGAAGAGTTCCATTTTAAAGCTCCCATAAATTCAATAATGTAGAAAATACTCACATAGCTCTCCTGCAGACAGTCACAGCCGGGATCAGCCTCCTGTAGCCCTCTGATGTTGTGTTGTATTTTGTCATGTCCAGTTCATCCAGAACATCCTCTGAGATCAGAAGCATGCAGGCCAGTGCTGAACATTGTCCAGGAGAGAGACTCTGTCCTGAGCGTTTGTCTGAGGTCAGATACTGCTGAACTTCTCTGGAGAGAGACTGGTCATTCATTTCAATGAGACAGAGGAACAGGTTGATGGATCTCTCAGTGGAGATGTGATTCTGCGTACTGTCTCCTTTGATTAACTCCTTGATGTAGTGAATGGTTTTCTCTGAGCTGCAGTGCATCTGTCTCAGTAGACCCTGTAGGAGGCTCTGGTTGGACTGCAGCGAGATGCCCAGCAGGAAACGGAGGAAAAGATCCAGGTGTCCATTCTGACTCTGTACAGCTATCTCCACTGCTCCTTTCAGAAGCTTGTCCAGTGGAGCTTTCTTCGCCCATTCTCGGTACTGTGGCAGAAACACCTGGAGCGGCGTCTTCTTCTTGTTCTTGTAGCAGTGAAACACATAAACAGCAGCCAGGAACTCCTGAAAGCTCAGATGAACAAAGCAGTAGACCTTCCTCCTGTCAAGCACACAGTCCTCCCTGAAGATCTCAGTGAAGATCCCAGAGTACACCGAGGCCTCAGTGACGTCAATGCCGCTCTCTCTCAGGTCCTCTTCATAGAACATCACATTGCCCTCCATCAGCTGTTTGAAGGCCAGTTTAGCCAGTTTCAGGAGCATGGTTCTGTTGGATTCCAGCATTTTCTTTGGGTTTCTCATCTTCTTCTTCTCATATTTCTCACATTTCATGTTGATCTGAGTGAGCAGGAAGTGGGAGTACATTTGAGTGAGAGTTTTAGGGATCTCTGTGTGGTGATGTTTGATGATTTGCTGAAGCACAGTGGCTGAGATCCAGCAGAAGATGGGAATGTGGCACATGATGTGGAGGCTCCTTGCTTTCTTAATGTGGGAGATGATCTTCTGGGCTTGGTCTTGGTCACTGATCCTCTTCCTGAAGTACTCCTCCTTCTGTGGGTCATTGAATCCCTGGATTTCTGTTAAACGGTCAATGTATGTAGGAGGGATCTGATTGGCTGCTGCTGGTCGGCAGGTGATCCAGATGAGGGCGGAGGGAAGCAGCTCTCCTCTGATGAGGTTGGTCATCAACACACCCACTGATGATGTCATGGTTACATCAGACACTTGATCACACTCCTTAAACTTCAGTGGAATTCTGCTTTCATCCAGACCATCAAATATGATCACAGCTTTACACACATCATAGATCTCTGGGTCCAGATCTTTGAGCTCAGGATGGAAATCACACAGAAGTTGATGAAGACTGTACTGATGGTCCTTAATCAGGTTCAGCTCCCGGAACGGAAGAACAAACATCAGCTCTACATCCTGATTGGCTTTTCCTTCAGCCCAGTCCAGAATGAACTTCTGCACAGAGACAGTTTTTCCAATTCCAGCAATGCCTTTAGTCAGCACTGTTCTGAGTGGTTTCACTTCTGGTTCTTCATCATTTCTGTCTTCATCAGTCCCAGGTCTAGTGTTGTCTTCTGTCATTTCTATTTCAAGACATTTCTGATGTTTAAAGACATCTGTGCAGTTAATCGGAGTATCATGTTTGTGCTCTCTGAGGGTCTTCTCCATCTGTAGAACCTCGTGTTGTTCATTCACCCCTTCCCTCTCTCCCTCGATGATGTAGAGCTGAGTGTAAATCCTGTTCAGGAGGGTTTTATTCTCTTGTGTTTTGACTCCCTCACATAAGCTCTCGTACCTGTTCTTCAGACTAGTTTTATGTTTTGCTAAGACTACGTCCAGCGAGAGATGTTGTGTTGAGTAATAATCCTGGCGTCTGGTTCCTTCAGCCAGAGTGTTCATCAGCAGTGCTCTTTCTGTAGAGGGGTCACTAAAGGTGGTCACACAGCAACACAAACAGCATTAGTAAAAAAAACAATTCACGTTTATTATGTCCTAATATTCTTACCTGTAGCTAAACTCCTTGGCTAATGTCAAGACATGGGTTTGCATGGACCATTCCTCAATGGGACGTAACTACATTTGGACCACTGTTGAACAGATATTTTAGTGGCAGCCCATTCCCAGCAGAGCAGTGGCACTGACCACAGATCTCTAAAGTCTGAGAAATCTGAAGAAGAAACCTATTGTCAGCTCCTGGACTCTTCCACATGGGACTGGCTCTTCACAGTCTCCTGAGTCATGGACTGGACTGTGATTCTAGCTTTGCTCTTGATTCTGGATCCTGTTTTCTGCTATTTTGGCGCTTTCCTGCCTTTCAGATTCTGAATCTTGTCGTTACAGAAGATCTCAGTTACAAAGTTTTTTCAAATCCTAACCGATGTTGAAAAGGTGAGAGACGCCCACATAACGTCGTCTTCCCCCATGTTTCTGTCCAGTCCCCAAACTACACCTCGAGTCCTGACCGACAACACAGGCCTGCTGTTCAGTTCTGCATGGCTCTCGTTGGCTGACAGTCCATCAGGCATGACATCAATGTTGTGATTCACACCGAGAATCGGCATCCACCCCACAATACAGGATGCAGTGCCCTATTTTAGTCCAACTGACCTGAACACCTCATTTCGAGACCACCGCGCCCACCGGCATAGATATGTTCACAAGCAGCGCTGCTGTTGAAACGCTGCAGGCGGGAGGAGTGAAAACAGGCATGTAAGATAGCAATGAGCATGGTGACACAGCCCTGCACAGGGTGTAAGATAGGGCCCATTGAGTTGTAAACATATGGTTCCCATATAGAGCCCTCGACTTAAAGCCTAACTCTGAATATTACAGCATTAGCCGGTCAGGTTCTCAGCGATCTGCAGTGCTGGGCAGAAAGGTGTGTTTCATCCCAGCAGAGAGGAAGTCTACTGCGTGATCAGGATTGAAGATGTTGGGGGTTAGTGAATGCAGACGTTCTCTCGCTGTTGTTTAACTAGCGTCCTCTAGAGCATTACAAAAAGCAGATTACAGAAACTCACCTACGTCCACCCAGCAGTGTCTGACTGAGGGCAAACAACTCACCATGAATCACTGAAACCAGGACAGTTCTCAATGGGCTGGTCACTTTTCCCACCAAAGGGTTCTTCTTCTTTCTTGATGGACTTTAGAGGTTCCTGCACTGACTGGTCAATCATGGACACACTGCTGGGTTCTCCTTCCTCTCTGCTGAACCACAGAGGCTCAGACATGGACTGGTCAGTCTTCATAGACACACTGCTGAGTCCTCCTCCCCTTCTGCTGACTCTTCGAAGACAAGGGTCAGTCTTCATAGACACACTGCTGAGTCCTCCTCCCCTTCTGCTGACTCTTCGAAGACAAGGGTCAGTCTTCATAGACACACTGTTGAGTTCTCCTCCCCCTTTGCTGAACCATAAAGGTTCCCCCTTGGACTGGTCACTCCTCATAGAGGAACAGCTGGGTTCTCCTCGTTGTCCGCTGAGCTTTAGAGGTTCCCCCATGGACTGGTCAGTCTTCATAGACACACTGCTGGGTTCTCCTCCACGTCTGCTAAACCACAGAGGCTCAGACATGGACTGGTCACTCTTCACAGACACACCTCCCCCTTTGCTGAACCATAAAGGTTCCCCCTTGGACTGGTCACTCCTCATAGAGGAATGGCTGGGTTCTCCTCGTTGTCCACTGAGCTTTAGAGGTTCCCCCATGGACTGGTCAGTCTTCATAGACACACTGCTGAGTTCTCCTCCCCTTCTGCTGACTCTTCGAAGACAAGGGTCAGTCTTCATAGACACACTGTTGAGTTCTCCTCCCCCACTGCTGAACCATAAAGGTTCCCCCTTGGACTGGTCACTCCTCATAGAGGAATAGCTGGGTTCTCCTCGTTGTCCACTGAGCTTTAGAGGTTCCCCCATGGACTGGTCAGTCTTCATAGACACACTGCTGAGTTCTCCTCCCCTTCTGCTGACTCTTCGAAGACAAGGGTCAGTCTTCATAGACACACTGTTGAGTTCTCCTCCCCCACTGCTGAACCATAAAGGTTCCCCCTTGGACTGGTCACTCCTCATAGAGGAATAGCTGGGTTCTCCTCGTTGTCCGCTGAGCTTTAGAGGTTCCCCCATGGACTGGTCAGTCTTCATAGACACACTGCTGGGTTCTCCTCCACGTCTGCTAAACCACAGAGGCTCAGACATGGACTGGTCACTCTTCACAGACACACCTCCCCCTTTGCTGAACCATAAAGGTTCCCCCTTGGACTGGTCACTCCTCATAGAGGAATAGCTGGGTTCTCCTCGTTGTCCACTGAGCTTTAGAGGTTCCCCCATGGACTGGTCAGTCTTTGTGAACACACAGCTTGGTTCCCCTCCTCCTCCTCCTTCAAGAAAACTAGGGTGGTTCTCCATGGAACGGTTACTGCTGGGTTCTGGAGATTCTTGATGTTCACCTACAACGAGACTGAAGTGTTACTTAAGAAGCGTCATAATCTCTAACAGTGCTGATTCATACGACTAGTACAGCATCAGTCACTCACACTGGGTCAGAGGCTCCTCCTCCACTCGTCATCCATCCTACAGGTGTTCTTCTCCCAGGACCGTTCTCCCCTACAAACACACACAGGATGTTGAAACACCAGGATAACCAGGAGTTTGATGGTCCACCATGGGTACACAGAAGCCGTCGGGTTCACACTGCACATTACTACTCAGGTGTTGCTGATGACTGAGGGTGGTGGGGTGCACTGATTGGCTGAGCTGATGTGAGGGACTGACTTAAAGGAACCTCCGCCTCCTTCCTTCAATCACTTCTACCTGCCAGACTGACAGTGCTAGCTGTGGAGTCACTGGGGCTTTTCCATGTGTGTTCAATAATCTAGTTCCTGTACTGGAAGCTGTGGGGATGCAGTCTGCTGTCTTTGGGGTTTGTCTTTGTTTAATGATGTTGGACTCCAGGCTTGACTCAACTCAAAAGTCTCAGAGACCCCAGAGACCTTACACTCAGACCCACACCCCAGACTGGAGCCAGAATCACATCTCAGAGACTTAAGACGTAACGTACGCCGGCCTGACGTCAAACAGCTTCAACTGATTTCACTGCTGCAGATACAGTAAATATCCAATATCAGAATGAAAGGAAAATGAGTCTCGCTGGAAGAGAAATCACTCAGGATAGCTGTCGCAAGTCTTTTCTTGACCTGACCTTCCCAGAAAACCAGCCGTGTTCAGTGTGTAGTCTTGGCTCAGGCAGAATGTGACGAGGACATTGTATATATACATTGTAATAATCAATAGGTCAGCTATTAGGTCAGGAACAGGAACTTCTCTGGAGGAGGACTCTCTGGGAGGCCTTATTACATCAATTATTCAAATAGAAGGGAAATAATAATGAAATAAAAATAATAAAATAAAGGGACGTGATCTCGTCAGGAATCTAGTCGTGTAAATAGTGACCCTGCAAGATTCTCATTCTCTGCAAGATCAAAGTCTGTGACTGATTGTCTCTTCTTTAGTCTTCTAGTGTGTGGTTAAGTGTTAGACCTAAACCACTGCCTCAGGTCTCAGGTTTGAACTCATATTCACATTCTCTCACCCGGAGAAAGACTCAATTCCAACCCCAGAGACTTAATACTCAGACTCGTAAACTGAACTCTGCCTGGCATGGCTCCTCCCCCTGTGAGTGCGGTGTTGCTCTGAGCTGAAGGAGCTACAGCTGTGAGCGTGACGCTACAGAAGAAATACAGAAGGAATGTTTATCTGTGGCAAAGTTGCTAAAGCAGGTATCATCTCTCCCCTAAATACACCAGACTTCCTCCAGGTGTCCTTTCACCCACTGGCAGAAACCAGTAATGCTGCCTGTACACACGTAGAGTCTGGAAAAGTCCCTGAAGTATCTCACACTCACTGAACACACACATCTGTCCTCTCACGGTCTGAGATCCACAGAGGAGGAGGTTGTGTAAAGCTGGAACGCTCTTCTATTTACTGAGGCTGTTCATTTCTGACCACATTTCTGATGTGTTTCATATCTTCAGTTCTGTCAGATTATGATATGTAAATGAAGGGAACTCTTACTGAATGATAAAACAGCTTCTTTACCAGTTTATTTATGAAGCTAGTTTTTAAAGCAACACACAAACAATAACGAGGTTCTGGTATTTACTGGAATCTAAAGGATGAAATGATGCTTTAATGAGGTTATTTATTATGGCATGATTGATAAAATAATAAAACAGAAGAATTTACATTTTGTCACCATAGCAACATTTTTCACCAATGGTTCAGTGCAAATGTTCAGTGCCTCTAGTAAGTGGAAACCAGTGCACTGACCACTGGAGCCACTGGAAAAGCACATCAATGAAGACCAGGTGTGTGTGATGTGTTTTTAGGACACAGGAAAGTTCGTTTTGGGGTAAACTTGTGAAACAGTTACAGTATAAAATATAACAAACACTTCTCTGTGTTGAAACACCACAGATGAGGAGGTGGAGAAGATGGGAGGAGGTGGGATTAGGTGGAGGAGGTGGGAGGAGGTGCTTTGTCATGCTGACATGCTCTGAGTGCTGAACTGACTAAACGAAACGACAGCCACACACACTACAGTCACAGACACTACAGTCACACACACAACAGCCACACACTCACTACAGCCACACACTCACTACAGCCACACACACTACAGCCACACACTCACTACAGCCACAGACACTACAGTCACACACACAACAGCCACACACTCACTACAGCCACAGACACTACAGCCACACACTCACTACAGCCACAGACACTACAGCCACAGACACTACAGTCACAGACACTACAGCCACACTCACTACCGCTACACTACATACTTTAACTCAACAGTAAACTGAATGGAGCTGAAGTCAGGTTGATCAGATCAGTCACACAGTAACATTAAATCATGCACCTCCACCTGGTTCTGCGCCGGGTTCAGAACCATGTTCAGCTGTGTGTTCAGACTGCAGAGTGAGTAGGTATCTAATCTGTTCTCTGTGGAAAGAGCTACAGTCTATAATGTGATTAATAAACCTGCTCGCTTAGAGCTGTTCCACACTTTAGAGAACGTCTCTGACGAGTCCGAGCAGCCACACCTGCAGCGGGACTCTAGAACTGGAACCCCAATGTTCATCAAAGGTTCTTCAGCTTGTTTCATTTAGCCAGTTCACATCACAGAGCATGTCAATAACGCCTATGTTTATATATCTAGAGAGTGCTAGATACATTTAATGAGTGCTAGATACTTTTAATGACTGCTACTTTAAACGAGGGCTAGATACTTCTATCAAGTGCTAGATTCTTTTCATTGAACTAGTACTAGAAACTGAAACTGAGGTTCTACCCTGAAACTGAGGTTCTACCCTGAAACTGAGGTTCTACCCTGAACTGTCTGAGTATTAAATACTTTTAAGATATTGCCTGTTGTGATGGGATGACCTATTAGACCCTACAGCCCTATAAATTGGGGTTCTTTAGGGTTCTATAGCAAACGCGATGTCCACTGCAGCTCAATGGTTCTTTGACTGGTGAAATAGTTCTTCTCTAAAATGTAGAACTTTAGATATTTGGCTCTTCTGGTTCTTTACAGAACAAAAGACACTTCTACTTTTGTTATGAGTGAAAGAACCGTTCTAAATATCTTATAGAACCATTTTCATCTACAGAACCTGAAAGAGCTGTTACCTTCTCTGAGGTTCATCTGTGGTGGTTCTGGTCAGTCTTCCTCTGTGTTCCTCTACAGTAGAGGAGAGTTCCTCTACACCTGACCCTCACTTCAGCAGCGCTCCACCTCCCACTGATCCACTGTAGAACCATACACACCTCACCACACACAGCAGAGAGAGAGAGAGAGAGAGAGAGAGAGAGAGAGAGAGAGAGAGAAAGAGAGAGAGAGAGAGAGAGAGAGAGAGAGAAAGAGAGAGAGAGAGAGAGAGAGAGAGAGAGAGAGAGAAAGACAGAGAGAGAGAGAGAGGTGGGGAGAGAGAGACAGAGAGAGAGAGAAAGGCAGAGAGAGAAAGAGAGAGAGAGAGAGGTGGGGGAGAGAGAGACAGAGAGAGAGAGAGAGAGAGAGAGAGAGAGAGAGAAAGAGAGAGAGAGAGAGAGAGAGAGAGAGAGAGAGAGAGAGAGAGAGAAAGAGAGAGAGAGAGAGGGAGAGAGAAAGACAGAGAGAGAGAGAGAGGTGGGGAGAGAGAGACAGAGAGAGAGAGAGAGAGAGAGAGAGAGAGAGAGAGAGGTGGGGAGAGAGAGAGAGAGAGAGAGAGGTGGGGAGAGACAGAGAGAGAGAGAGAGAGAGAGAGAGAGAGGTGGGGAGAGAGAGACAGAGAGAGAGAGAGAGAGAGAGAGAGGTGGGGAGAGAGAGAGAGAGAGAGGTGGGGAGGGAGAGAGAGAGAGAGAGAGAGGTGGGGAGAGAGAGAGAGAGGTGGGGAGGGAGAGAGAGAGAGAGAGAGAGGTGGGGAGAGAGAGAGAGAGAGAGGTGGGGAGGGAGAGAGAGAGAGAGAGAGAGGTGGGGGAGAGAGAGAGGTGGGGAGAGAGAGAGAGAGAGAGAGAGGTGGGGAGAGAGAGAGGTGGGGAGGGAGAGAGAGAGAGAGAGGTGGGGAGGGAGAGAGAGAGAGAGAGAGAGGTGGGGAGAGAGAGAGGTGGGGAGGGGAGAGAGAGAACTGGTTGGAGCTCATTTCAGTGTTTTTACATTCACCAGGAGTCTCCGGGACTTCCGCAGGGTGTGTTTCCGTTGTCATGGTTACCTCTGCTTTTGACAGTAAAGCACAATGACATTAAAGGTGTGACCCTTAAATATTTGTTTATTTACTGTGATAACGAGGCGTCCCTGTTTCTCATCACCACTCTGAAAGAATGAAACAGAACCGAACCCGTTTAAAATCACACGTGATCACAACCCTCACTAGCACTTCTGGGTCATCTCCTTCAGAACCTTCTCTGTGCTGTTCTGAATGTCCTCCAGAACATTCAGGGTGATCTTCAGAAGGTTCTCTGTGACCTCCACACACTTCCCTGTGATCATCTTCACAATTTTCTCTGTGATCTCTTCAGAGTCTTTTCTAGAACCTTCTCTGGGGTCCGCTCTAGAACCTCTCTCATGATATTTTCCACAGTCTTCTCTGTAATCATGTCCAGAATATCGGTCCTGCAGCTCCTCAGTGATATGACCCTCTGCTTGTCCTTCAGGTACACTCTCATATTCTTCATCTTCACTTTCCGTGGCCTTTGGTTCTGCTTGCGGACCTTCGTCCTCTTCGGGCCGTATTTCCTGCTGTGGAGTCAGTAGTGTGTATTAGTCTACACTCCACTCCTCACTTCCTCCTGGAGATCCACCTTCACCTATAACCCAAGTGCAGCCCTTCATGCAGCCAATCAGCAGATTGATTAGATTAAGGCTGGAGGAAGGCAGATCACTAGGAGCAGGGTTGGAGACCACTGCTCTACCCTGAAGACCCACCTGTGAATAGCTAGAACACGCAACGACCCACCATGAACCCCAGACACACTGGTTCTCGTCATCGGCACTGAAACCTAAACCCTCATTTGATGAAAGAGGAGCATTGCTGTGAGGATCTGACTGCATCAGTCACAAGTGTGTTAGTGAGGACAGGATGTTGGATGATGACCACCAGCCCATCTCATCCTCCCCAACTCTGTCCCTATCAGGTTGCCATCATACTCTTATCATAACTGGTCACGACTTCAGCTTTGGGGCTCAAAAGGGGTGTGAGCCTGCTGTGGCAGTATTTTTACCATCCATTAGTGGTAATAATGATTAATTGTTATAATAATTTATTAAATGTTATAATAATAAATAAATGTTAATTAATATGTTAATCTAAAATGAATTTAATTGAACTTTGCGTTTAATAAATAATTCCCTTTATTTCTATTATTAAATAAATTATTAAATATATTATAAAATAAAATAAAGTAATGACACACTGAGTGAGACGCGTTCTGAGAAGAGTTGGGCTCTAGAACCTGCTTTTAAAATCAGATCATTAAAATGGTGGAGGGATACATGCTGCAGGGTGTAGTGCGGCTACAGAAAGTAGTCCCTAAAGAGAACTGGGATTAGCATCATCAAACCTGCAGTCTAAAAGTGTGTGAGAGTCACTGCTGGAGACTTCTGTGAGAGGGGATGGGTCATCATCATCCTCCTCCTCCTCCTCAGCGGTCAGTGAAGGAGCTATGCTCATATATGTGCTGAAGCAGTAAACGCAGAGCGCAGTCCAGGCCACAGGAGACCGACAGATCAGACCCTCACCAACACACTGAGACAGGGAGCTGCTCTGAACTCAATAGGAAAGAGGAGGCTATGTTCAGAGTACAATCTACAGCTTCATCAGTGTGTGTGTGTGTGTGTGTGTGTGTGTGTGTGTGAGGATGAAAGCCGCTCTGTTGCAAATCAGTAGATGTTCTGAAGGGAGCCTCAGAGCGCTGCTGATGAACTGAGCTGACTGTACTGAAGAGCTGCTTCATCTCTGTATGATCATGAACAGCCAGCACCATCAGCATGAGGACCCCCCCACTCCCAACCCCACCCGCCGTCTGAACATACACCACTGACCCCTCACACTCGCTCCACCCTGCAGCAGACCGGTGGAATCATCAGCCCAAACTGCACGGCGGGTTTACACTGGTCTGGTGCTGGTCAGCCAGCACAGCAGCATACAGACGTTCTCGGACCACCTAGAAGGTTCTGAGGGTTCTCCACTGGCTAGTTGTTCGTTTTCTGTCTAAATTCAGGTCCATCACACCTGTCAACTGCTGCTACAGGAAAACCTGTGGCCAGCAGGGGGCGCTGTGGGGTCTGGAGGAAGGGGAATTCTCAGCCGGTCAGGGTCTGATCGATATCCCCCCCTCTGTAACGAGGTCAGTGTCTGAGCCGGTGCTGATCCAGTGTACAGCAGGAGTGCAGCATAACCCGCAGTTTCAGCACCGGTACCTGAGTGTGTGTGCTGTGACTGACCTCCAGCATCTCCAGCCTGTTCCTGAGCAGCAGGACCTCCTCGTCTCTTCTCCCTCAGCTCCTCCTGCAGTCTCTCACTCCGCTCGTCCGAGTCCTGCTGTCTGCTGAGTCGAGCCACTTCGGTCTGCTGGGCGAACTCCACAGACATCTGCACGATCACCTGCAGAGCAGCAGGACACTCCACTAAACATCTGGTCTGAACATGGACCCTCAGACCAAGCCCCGTCTGGAGCCCGTCTTTAGTCTACGAGCTCTGTTCCTCTGCAGCAGCTAAGAGTCTCTCCGTTCTCGACAGGGGATTTCCCCCAGGTTCTAGATCTGTGAGGTTCAGTGAGGATCCTGGGTCGTCTTGCTGCTCAGTTCTTTTGGAGTCTAGCAGCAGATGTGTGATGATGTTCAGGTCGGGGGGCTGTGAGGATCACAGCAGAGCCCTCAGCTCGCTCTTCTAGAGGCAGTGCATTGTAGGTGTTGGTGTGTTTGGGATCATTACCCTGCTGTAGAAGCTCCTCCTCTTTTCCTCTTCAGCTCTTTTACAGATGGTGAGATGGTTGATGGTTGCTTCCAGAATTAACTGGGATTTAGTATTTAGCTGGTATTTTAGCAGCACAGACCCAAAGCCTGGGCCTCTCCCCCTGAGTTTACCAGCTGGAGAGTTCTGCTCAGGACGTCCTGCAGCTTCTCCAATCCTACCTCTGATCACCGATCTTCATCAGGGCCCAGGACGAGTCTCTGAGCTGCAGCAGACTGCTTTAGATCTTCTGATGGTTCCTCCATGAAGGTGGTGTTAGTGCAGATGTGGCTGCACAGTAGAACAGAGCTCCACCACTCCAGAGTCTGATCAGTCTTCCTGAAGCTCTTTCTATCAGTCCTACCAGCAGTTCTCTCTGAACCTTCTCCTGGTCTTCCAGACCTCAGCTGGACCTCCACCGCTCCTGTTAACTGCCCCTTCTGAACTCCGTTAGGAACTGAGGAACCGGCTCCTGAAACTCTCCACTAGCTTCTTCTAGTCTTCTGCTGCTCTGAGGCATCATGGTCAGAGCGTTCAGCAGCTGCTCAGAGGAGCACACGGCTGCTGATTGTTGGGACGAGGTTTGAGGAGATTTTAGCCTAAACAAGCTAATTAAGCTCTTTCTACTTTACAGCCCAGATAAAAATGAATCTGAGAGTTTAGATTTTAGCTTTAGCATCTAGTATTAGCACAACACAGCAGCTGGCTAACTTCCTTTTTCATGTAGCATGCTAATAAATAATGCTAACCATCAGACACTCACCAAAAGATTCAAGTTCATTCAAGTTTTATTTCAAATACTGACAAATATCTCTGCCCAACAATAAATCACTTTCTCTGTACAATTACATCATCACCCTCCCTGACCTGACCTCCCAGAGTCCTACACTATCCCATAATGCACTGGGAGTCATGGAGGGGGGTTCAGACTCAGGGCTGGTTTAATCGATCTTTCATTGATCTTTTCTTGATCCAATTACTGCCTTATTAATACTGACTATATCATTAGCCTAATCATCAGTGTGCTCGTCTCTTATTGGCCAATTCTGCCTAGACCTGTGAACACAGACCAATCAGAGCCTGTGTGAACTCTGAACACCCCACCACACACACTCAGGGTTTCAGACTCAGCAGGTGCACCTCATTCACACACAGTCATTCACTATATACATACATACATACAGTTACTACTGCTCTTCACCATGACCCCGGTCTAGACCCAGACCCAGACCCAGACCCAGAACCTTGTTCAGATATGTAGTTATAGAGGGTGTTTACTTCACATTTAAACTCTCTTCTTTTAATAATCACAACAAAAAAGTTCATTACACAACAGTTCTATAGTCCTGGTGTTATTCTGAACCATTACTCAAAGACCCATTTGGGTCCCTGGTTAAATCGTTCTAGTTGTTGGAAAAAGCTTCTGTAGATGTTTCTATGTAGAATGTTTTACAGAAATAGGTTCCACTGTCATAAACCCTATTCCTTCACAATCAGGTTTGAATATTTTATTAGTAAAAATGAGTCATTTTAGAATATTCTATTATTATTATTATTATTATTATTATGTGAGCATCTACACAACATATGCAAAGCTTTGCTCTTACCACCAGAGGGAAGCAGAGTGCTGAGGAAAGATGCATTGGTGAAGAAATCAGAATCAGAATCAGAATCTCTTTATTTCAGTATGTTACACATACAAGGCTTTTGTCTTGGTGAGAGCAACACGTATGACAAGTAACAAAAAACACAGAACACAGAACACAGTGTGCTCAATATAAAGTGTTTCATCATACAGTTTATTTTTAGCAAATTTAAATGTATTAATTTGGTCACATTTTAATTCTAAACAACGTTTTGCCTGTCTTGAGAACTATTTCTGAAAACAAACAAAATGAAAAATGAAACAAAATAAGCTCATAATATTCACTGATCGACCTTGACACAAAAACCCTGTATCTCCATTTTCTGTTTTCCACTTTTCTCCAGAATGAGAATCTGCAGCTGTTCTTTATACTGGATCAGAGTTCGGTGATGAACGGACCAATAGAAATGCTCCACCATTACACTGATGTCCAGGTTCAGATGGTTCCTCCTCCGCTTGTGAAGCTATGGAGATAAGAGGCTGTTGCGTGACAGTGAGGATGTTCACTATGGTAGTTAAGGTTTTTCACTTGCTGAGATCTGGAGCTCTGCAGTGTGATCCTGTGAAGGTTCTAATAAGTCTGAGATCCCGTCTGGTCCGATTCAGTCCGGTTTGGTTCTGAGTATGAGGGTAAACGCAGCAGTGAGTGTCTGGCCACAGAGGCTGAACTCGTTTACAGCGAAACGATTAAAACTGAAGAACTTAAACGAACAGAAAATCCAATCAAAGAAGGAAAGGAATCGAGACGCAGGTGGGGCGAGTTTAGAGCAGCGACCGTGGGCCTCTGATACCCTCAGTGTTTACAAAACACTGTCTGAAACGGAGCTGATCCAGAACTGTGAAACAGAACCCGTCCAGAACTGAGTTAATCCAGAATCAGACCCATAACACTACCCGCTAAACTGCAGTTAGTGAGAAGATAAAGCCGCGGGCCGTTCCGTTGTGTTTAAGGGTTCTCCTCTGTGACTGTAGAGCTGAGCGCTGGGGAGATCCACAATCCAAAAATCAGCCCAACCCAAAACTTCTGACTGCAGACAAAATTCATAAGAAGTTCATAAGTAGCAGCAGATTCTTAAGAACTGCTGTTATAATCCTGTCCCATACAGAGTTCAGTGGTTTATATCCAGCTAAGTGTGTATCCTGATGATTACATTTATGTTTAATGTTTAATTTGGTGTTTGATGTTTATTTTGTTGCACCGTGGGTCTGAGAGTAACATCTCAACCCTGTGTATGTCCTGTACATATTACAGCTTTGACTTTATTACAATATAGTAAAATATTGTCATATTGCCCACACCCACTGTAGCATTTAGCCTCTTTTATAGCTAATCAACATCTCCCGAGAGGTCGGGGTCACCGTGACAACAGTGTTATTATTATTATTTGATATATATATTTACTCATCATCGATACAGATCTAGCATTAGAAGAACATTTCAGTCAGTAAACAAAGAAGCTCCACTGTAAAATCGTGAAGATCAGCTTGTTACTGAACACACTACATATAGCAGGTAGGGGGCGCCAAACAGAATCCTGACATGCTCAGGATTAGCATTAGTGTTATTAATATTCATTCATACTCCCTATATTCATATTTTAAACAGAGAGGCAGAAAAGACCAGCCTGGACTGAATGAACAGACATCAGAGGCGTACGCTTGCCGTTCGTCCACCCACTGTTACACTGCGCACTGTCGGAGTGTATCCTGTAGGCGTGTATCCATATACGGCATGTTTGTTTGAGGAGTGAGAGTGTGTGTATCAGTGTTTTTGAGTGTTGAGGCATATCGAGAGAGTGAGAGAGGAGTAAACGTTAACCCCTGGTGGTCTAAACATTTTTTACTATTTTGTTTTGATGTAATACAAAATATACATGTATGGTGTTAATAATCGTGTAATTACATAATTATTAACAGTGAATTACAATCTGTACGGACAGTTTCAGGTTTTCTGTGTCTATTATAAAAGTGGAAACTGTAGACTGAACACAACCATCCCCACATTCATTCATCCTCCAGCAATTCTGATGTCCAGTAGTCAACATTTCTGCCCTTCCCTCAATTATCAACGTGAGCCTCACTGAAGGGGGTCTAACAGAGCCGGACACTCACAGCTGTTCATTCAGTCCGAGTCAGACACATCAGTCTCACCCCACTGCGTTTATCCTTCCTCTGATTGGACAGAACAGTAATAAGCTCTTACTGACTGAGCTCCCACTGCTTCAGGAAAAACACAGCGCATCCAACAAGAACCAAAGCCTCCTCCATCTTTTCTACAGCAGTGAAAACATGGAGGCTCACAGAAAGCTCTGCTGATGGAGTCTACACCCCGAGCTACTTCACTGTGTGCAGTGTGAACACACACCACCCTCACTCCTCTAGAGGAGCATTTACACCAGTACACACACACCCCACCAGTACAGTTACACCAGTACACACACACTCTCAACCAGTACAGTTCCAGTCTGTGGAGAGTCTTCATACAGAAGCTGGTTGTACTGTTGGGTCTTGTTGGAGCACACAGCGGAACCCTTTTAATGAAAAAATCTAAATCCAGAATGAAAAACTGTCACAATTCAGATACTCTATATGTCCAAATGTTTGTGGACACCCCTTCTAATGAATGCATTCAGCTACTTTAAGTTCAAACTGGTCAAATGAAAACACTAGGACTAGTCTGAGAAGTGCTTATCTGCACTTATATTAATTACAGCATGACCATCACTGCCAGTGAGTACGGTGACTGCTGAGGAGTAAAGACACTTTCAGGGTTAATCACTTCTACAGACCTTTGTTGCTCCTCCTCCTGCTTCATAAATAATCAGTTAGACAACACAGCATCCTAATTAGCCAACCCCTCCCCGCTTCTCCTCCTGCCCCGCCCCTTTCTTTGGTAATATCCTTCAAAGTGCTGATGTACTGAATACACCGTGGGCAGGAGGAAAAACAGCGCGCGCACACACAC
>NC_132879.1:59711486-59732669 GCF_030463535.1 Salminus brasiliensis
GGCTCAGTACTGAATCAGTGCTTCAGTGGAACTGCCACACAGGGGCGCTCTTTAGCTGAATCAGAGGCAGATGCAGTGAATCTGTGTGAGTGTAGTAAAAGTGTCTAATATTTAACAGAATCTTATTTTAAATAAGAATTTAAAGATGAATTACCCGTGTGACCTACAGGTGAGCAGGTTACCCGTGTGACCTACAGGTGAGCAGGTTACCCGTGTGACCTACAGGTGAGCAGGTTACCCGTGTGACCTACAGGTGAGCAGGTTACCCGTGTGACCTACAGGTGAGCAGGTTACCCGTGTGACCTACAGGTGAGCAGGTTACCTGTGTGTGTTCCAGGTGAGCAGGTTACTTGTGTGTGTTCCAGGTGAGCAGGTTACTTGTGTGTGTTCCAGGTGAGCAAGTTACCTGTGTGTGTTACAGGTGAGCAGGTTACCTGTGTGTGTTGCAGGTGAGCAGGTTACTTGTGTGTGTTGCAGGTGAGCAGGTTACTTGTGTGTGTTCCAGGTGAGCAGGTTACTTGTGTGTGTTGCAGGTGAGCAGGTTACTTGTGTGTGTTCCAGGTGAGCAGGTTACCTGTGTGTGTTACAGGTGAGCAGGTTACCTGTGTGTGTTCCAGGTGAGCAGGTTACCTGTGTGTGTTACAGGTGAGCAGGTTACCTGTGTGTGTTCCAGGTGAGCAGGTTACCTGTGTGTGTTACAGGTGAGCAGGTTACCTGTGTGTGTTCCAGGTGAGCAGGTTACTTGTGTGTGTTCCAGGTGAGCAGGTTACTTGTGTGTGTTCCAGGTGAGCAGGTTACCTGTGTGTGTTCCAGGTGAGCAGGTTACTTGTGTGTGTTCCAGGTGAGCAGGTTACTTGTGTGTGTTGCAGGTGAGCAGGTTACTTGTGTGTGTTCCAGGTGAGCAGGTTACCTGTGTGTGTTGCAGGTGAGCAGGTTACTTGTGTGTGTTGCAGGTGAGCAGGTTACCTGTGTGTGTTGCAGGTGAGCAGGTTACCTGTGTTACATTATGTGTGTGAGGTGTAAGGGGAGTGTTCCGCCCACTGTATGTATTTAAACCACACAAACAGGTTCCTTAAAGCAGATTCACAACTTCCAGAGCAGCAGCAGACTCTGCAATATTAGGTCTTAAAAGAAGAAAAGCAGGAAGTGCAGGGTGCAGTTATTGACTCACGGTAAACCCAGACCACGTCACAGACAGAGCTCCATGTCCGCAGCAGTTCAGCAGTGGAGAGTGTTGGGTTTGCTGCTGTAGGTCAGGTAAGCGCCATTCGTGATTGCTTTAGGCTTCTGTAGGATGATGATGAAGACTAGTTACTGTTACAATATCTGATGATCTTTCTAAATAATTAATTATTTACATTCTGATCTATAGCAGCTTAATATCTCCTATTTTAGTGTATAGGAGTGTTTATTGAGGTGTTTATGGGCTAATATCTCTATTCTAGTGTATAGGAGTGTTTATTGAGGTGTTTATGGGCTAATATCTCCTATTTTAGTGTATAGGAGTGTTTATTGAGGTGTTTATGGGCTAATATCTCCTATTCTAGTGTATAGGAGTGTTTATTGAGGTGTGTATGGACTAATATCTCCTATTCTAGTGTATAGGAGTGTTTATTGAGGTGTTTATGGGCTAATATCTCCTATTCTAGTGTATATGAGTGTTTATTGAGGTGTGTATGGACTAATATCTCCTATTGTAGTGTATAGGAGTGTTTATTGAGGTGTGTATGGACTAATATCTCCTATTCTAGTGTATAGGAGTGTTTATTGAGGTGTTTATGGACTAATATCTCTATTCTAGTGTATAGGAGTGTTTATTGAGGTGTTTATGGACTAATATTTCTATTCTAGTGTATAGGAGTGTTTATTGAGGTGTGTATGGACTAATATCTCCTATTCTAGTGTATAGGAGTGTTTATTGAGGTGTTTATGGACTAATATCTCCTATTCTAGTGTATAGGAGTGTTTATTCACGTGTTTATGGACTAATATCTCCTATTCTAGTGTATAGGAGTGTTTATTGAGGTGTTTATGGACTAATATCTCCTATTCTAGTGTATAGGAGTGTTTATTGAGGTGTTTATGGACTAATATCTCCTATTCTAGTGTATAGGAGTGTTTATTGAGGTGTTTATGGACTAATATCTCTATTCTAGTGTATAGGAGTGTTTATTGAGGTGTTTATGGACTAATATCTCCTATTTTAGTGTATAGGAGTGTTTATTGAGGTGTTTATGGGCTAATATCTCTATTCTAGTGTATAGGAGTGTTTATTGAAGTGTGTATGGACTAATATCTCTATTCTAGTGTATAGGAGTGTTTATTGAGGGTGTTTATGGACTGATATCTCTATTCTAGTGTATAGGAGTGTTTATTGAGGTGTGTATGGACTAATAACTTCTATTCTAGTGTATAGGAGTGTTTATTGAGGTGTGTATGGACTAATATCTCTATTCTAGTGTATAGGAGTGTTTATTGAGGTGTTTATGGACTAATATTTCTATTCTAGTGTATAGGAGTGTTTATTGAGGTGTGTATGGACTAATATCTCCTATTCTAGTGTATAGGAGTGTTTATTGAGGTGTTTATGGACTAATATCTCCTATTCTAGTGTATAGGAGTGTTTATTCACGTGTTTATGGACTAATATCTCCTATTCTAGTGTATAGGAGTGTTTATTGAGGTGTGTATGGACTAATATCTCCTATTCTAGTGTATAGGAGTGTTTATTCACGTGTTTATGGACTAATATCTCCTATTCTAGTGTATAGGAGTGTTTATTGAGGTGTGTATGGACTAATATCTCCTATTCTAGTGTATAGGAGTGTTTATTGAGGTGTTTATGGACTAATATCTCCTATTCTAGTGTATAGGAGTGTTTATTGAGGTGTGTATGGACTAATATCTTCTATTCTAGTGTATAGGAGTGTTTATTGAGGTGTGTATGGACTAATATCTCCTATTCTAGTGTATAGGAGTGTTTATTGAGGTGTTTATGGACTAATATCTCCTATTCTAGTGTATAGGAGTGTTTATTGAGGTGTTTATGGACTAATATCTCCTATTCTAGTGTATAGGAGTGTTTATTCACGTGTTTATGGACTAATATCTCCTATTCTAGTGTATAGGAGTGTTTATTGAGGTGTTTATGGACTAATATCTCCTATTCTAGTGTATAGGAGTGTTTATTGAGGTGTGTATGGGCTAATATCTCCTATTCTAGTGTATAGGAGTGTTTATTGAGGTGTTTATGGACTAATATCTCCCATTCTAGTGCATATGAGTGTTTTTGGGGTGTTTATGAACTAGTGTTTATTGAATAACTATATCATAATGCCAACACATTTCATATGCTCATTTGGATTTTACTGTTGTCTCTGTTAGGACCAGAGAGCAGTGGGATGACCACGTTGACTAAGCGGAGCAGGCGTACGGACACGGCCATTGAGAGGCAGAGTCAGGAAAATGAGGAAGAGGAGAAACAGAAGGGAGCAACAGATGAAGAGGAAGATGGAGACTCTAAAGGACTGAGACTCACTCTGATGGAGGAAATATTGCTGCTTGGACTGAAGGACAAAGAGGTACATATGCTGTATATACTCTACACACTAACAATAGGGCTATGATGCTAAAAGATCCATGGTTCTAACAAGGATTTTACATTCGCAGATCTACACAATGCAGGACTGTGGAAGGCACAGATCAATAGCAGAAACAAGTCTTTTTAATATTGAGTCTATAGCAGAAAAGCTCAGGCAAAAAGTCTATAGCAGAAATTAGTCTATAGCACAAACAGAAACAAGGCTGTGGAGAAAACCAGTCTAGCAGTAACAGTTCTACAGCAGAACATGTCTATTGCAAAACATCTATAGCAGAAATGAGTCTATGGCAGAAACAGGTCTATGATAAAAACAAGTCTAGTAGTAACAGTAGTCTTTGTTTAAAATAAGTTTATAGAAGATACGAATCTATGACAAAAAACAAGTCTATCACAAAAATATGTCTATGGCAAAAATTAATCTATGGCAGAAGTGAGTGTATACAGTGGCAAGAAACGTATGTAAACCCTTTGGGTTTTATGGTGTCATAAAAAGTCAAGCGTAATGAAAAATATAATGTGCCTAAAATAATAACACAAAAATATGATCTTGCAGGTCTTTATTGAGCACATTTAACATTCACAGTGATAGTGGAAAACGTAAGTGAACCCCCCCCTTCCCTGGCAGCAATAACCTCAACTAGGCACTTCCTGTAGCTGTGGATCAAACCTGCACATTGTTCAGGAGGAATTTTAGCCTGGCAGAACTGCTTCAGGCTGTTTTGGGTCATTGTCCTGTTGCATGACCCAACTTCTACAGAGTTTCAGCTGAGGTACAGACACTCTCATGTTATTCATCTTCCCCTCAGTGAGTGTAAGCTGGACAGGCCCTGATGCAGCAAAGCAGGCCCAAATCATGATGTTCCCTCTATCAGTCTTTACGGTTGGGGTGATGTTTCCGTGGCGATGTGCAGTGCCTTTTTTTTGCCAGATGTGGCGCTGCATGGAGTTCTTTCCAAATAGTTAAATCTTCCGTTCACAAATCATTTAGTCAGAGCCACAGTGGAGAGTCCGTGTGCTCTTAATGTAACGGCAGGCCTGCAGCAGTGTGCAGCGGCTTCCTCTGTGGTGTCCTGCTATCGACTCCCTGTTTGTTGAAGGTTTTACGAGCACAGATGTTAGCCTGGACCAATGACGCCTTTAGAGCTTTAACCGTCACTCAGGGTTGTTTCTTTACCTCATTGGTGAGTCTCAGTTGTGCTCTTGGGCTCATTTCGACTGGCCGCCCACTTCTTGGCAGAGTAGCCACAGTCCCACCTTGTCTCCATTTGTAGACAGTTTGCCACACTGTAGACGGCTGAATTTCTAAAGTCTCTGAAATCACTTTGTAACCCTTTCAAACCACAGCTTTTGATCGTAGATCCTCTGAAAGCTCTTTTTGGCGAGGCGTGGCTCACAGTCACGTATCCTTCTTGTGTGGAGCAAACTTAAAAAGTAGCTCTAGTCCACACCTCCACTCTCAGTTTCTCCAGGTACGATAACACCTGACTCCAATCAGCTTTTTCAGATCATTAACTCAAGGGTTCACACACTGTATCCACCAGCACTGCAGGTTTTTATAGTTGTTCTCGATGAGGACATGAATGATCAGAATTTTTTTGTGTTATTATTTTAGTCACATCATATTTGTCAATATTGACTTGGATGAGGATCAGATCACATTTATGACAAATTAATGTAGAAAAACATAAAATTTCAAAAGAGATCACATACTTTTTCTTGCCACTGTATCTAAAAGTCTACAGCATTAACAAGTCTACAGCAGAAACGAGTCTATAGCAGTAACGAGTCTAAAGCAGAAACGAGTCTACAGCAGAAACGAGTCTATAGCAGTAACGAGTCTAAAGCAGAAACAAATCTATAGCAGAAACGAGTCTATAGCAGTAACGAGTCTAAAGCAGAAACAAATCTATAGCAGAAAAGAGTCTATAGCAGTAACGAGTCTAAAGCAAAAACAAATCTATAGCAGAAACGAGTCTATAGCAGTAACGAGTCTATAGCATTAACGAGTCTAAAGTAGAAACAAATCTATAGCAGAAACGAGTATAGCAGAAACGAGTCTATAGCAGTAACGAGTCTAAAGCAGAAACAAAGCTATAGCAGAAACGAGTCAATAGCAGAAATGAGTCTATAGCATTAACGAGTCTATAGCAGAAACAAATCTATAGCATTAACGAGACTATAGCAGAAACAAATCTATAGCATTAACAAGTCTATAGCAGAAACGTGTTTATAGCATTAACGAGTCTATAGCAGAAACGAGTCTATAGCAGAAACGAGTCTATAGCAGTAACGAGTCTATAGCAGAAACAAATCTATAGCAGAAACGAGTCTATAGCAGAAACGAGTCTATAGCAGTAACGAGTCTAAAGCAGAAACAAATCTATAGCAGTAACGAGTCTAAAGCAGAAACAAATCTATAGCAGAAACGAGTCTATAGCAGAAACGAGTCTATAGCAGTAACGAGTCTAAAGCAGAAACAAATCTATAGCAGTAACGAGTCTATAGCAGAAACATGTTTATAGCATTAACGAGTCTAAAGTAGAAACAAATCTATAGCAGAAACGAGTATAGCAGTAACGAGTCTAAAGCAGAAACAAATCTATAGCAGAAACGAGTCTATAGCAGAAACGAGTCTATAGCAGAAACGAGTCTATAGCAGTAACGAGACTATAGCAGAAACAAATCTATAGCATTAATGAGTCTATAGCAGTAACGAGTCTATAGCATTAACGAGACTATAGCAGAAACAAATCTATAGCATTAACGAGTCTATAGCAGAAACAAATCTATAGCATTAACGAGTCTATAGCAGAAACATGTTTATAGCAGTAACGAGTCTAAAGTAGAAAGAAATCTATAGCAGAAACGAGTCTAAAGCAGAAACAAATCTATAGCAGTAACGAGTCTAAAGCAGAAACAAATCTATAGCAGAAACGAGTCTATAGCAGAAACGAGTCTATAGCAGTAACGAGTCTAAAGCAGAAACAAATCTATAGCAGTAACGAGTCTATAGCAGTAACGAGTCTATAGCATTAACGAGTCTAAAGCAGAAACAAATCTATAGCAGAAACGAGTCAATAGCAGAAATGAGTCTATAGCATTAACGAGTCTATAGCAGAAACAAATCTATAGCATTAACGAGACTATAGCAGAAACAAATCTATAGCATTAACAAGTCTATAGCAGAAACGTGTTTATAGCATTAACGAGACTATAGCAGAAACAAATCTATAGCATTAACGAGTCTATAGCAGAAACGTGTTTATAGCATTAACGAGTCTATAGCAGAAACGTGTTTATAACATTAACAAGTCTATAGCAGAAATGGGTCTATAGCATTAACAAGTCTATAGCAGAAATGGGTCTATAGCAGAAATGGGTCTATAGCAGAAATGGGTCTATAGCAGAAACAAATCTATAGCAGAAACGTGTTTATAGCATTAACGAGTCTATAGCAGAAATGGGTCTATAGCATTAACAAGTCTATAGCAGAAATGGGTCTATAGCAGAAATGGGTCTATAGCAGAAAGACCCAGATGTAGGGAGTGTGGGATGTTCAGTATTCACATTTCAGTGTAAAACAGTGTGTGTGAGATCAGTGTGTTGTGTATCAGTGTGTGTAGGATCAGTGTGTGTTGTGGATCAGTGTGTGTAGGATCAGTGTGTGTGTTGTGGATCAGTGTGTGTGTTGTGGATCAGTGTGTTGTGGATCAGTGTGTGTGTTGTGGATCAGTGTGTGTAGGATCAGTGTGTGTAGGATCAGTGTGTGTGTTGTGGATCAGTGTGTTGTGGATCAGTGTGTGTTGTGGATCAGTGTGTGTAGGATCAGTGTGTGTAGGATCAGTGTGTGTGTTGTGTATCAGTGTGTGTTGTGGATCAGTGTGTGTAGGATCAGTGTGTGTGTTGTGTATCAGTGTGTGTAGGATCAGTGTGTGTGTTGTGGATCAGTGTGTTGTGTATCAGTGTGTTGTGGATCAGTGTGTGTAGGATCAGTGTGTTGTGGATCAGTGTGTGTGTTGTGGATCAGTGTGTGTGTTGTGGATCAGTGTGTGTGTTGTGGATCAGTGTGTGTAGGATCAGTGTGTGTAGGATCAGTGTGTGTGTTGTGGATCAGTGTGTGTAGGATCAGTGTGTGTGTTGTGGATCAGTGTGTTGTGGATCAGTGTGTGTGTTGTGGATCAGTGTGTTGTGGATCAGTGTGTGTGTTGTGGATCAGTGTGTTGTGGATCAGTGTGTGTGTTGTGGATCAGTGTGTTGTGGATCAGTGTGTGTTGTGGATCAGTGTGTTGTGTATCAGTGTGTGTAGGATCAGTGTGTGTGTTGTGGATCAGTGTGTTGTGGATCAGTGTGTGTTGTGGATCAGTGTGTATTCTCCAGTGTGTATCAGTGCTTGGCTTCACTAAAGCTTGCTGACGGTCAGCAGTGTGTGATCAGAGCGCTGTCCAGGGAAAACAGGTGGCAGGTCTGGACAGGTGTGTTTTGTATCTGAGGAAGTCTGCAGGATGTTCTTCTCTGGAGAGGAGTGTGTTCTGTTCCTGAGCAGACGTGTGTGTTCACGGACTGCCGTCAGACTGCCGCTGTGGAAAGGCTCTGAGTAAACATCCTGGTTACTGTTTAATTGTTACTGTTCAAACTGAGAGCTCTAAAGATGTGTAAGGTGTGTGTAAGGTGTGTGTGTGTGTGTGTGTGTGTGTGTGTGTGTGTGTGTGTGTGTGTGTTTCTGGATCAGGTCTGTTGGTGTTAATTCCAGGTTGTAGTAATGTGGCGTGTCCAGCTGAATCCTGGTCAGGAGCAGTGTGGACTTTAGAGCTGCAGACCAGCTCAGACCTTCACACCAGACTGATTGAGCTGTAATGTAGCCTAGCCTGCTGATTACATCTGTACTTGGGGACAAATGTGTGTGTGTGTGTGTGTGTGTGTGTGTGTGTGTGTGTGTGTGTGTGTTACAGGGCTACACATCATTCTGGAATGACTGTATCTCTGCTGGTTTGAGGGGAGCCATGCTAGTGGAACTTGCCCTGAGGGGAAGGATATACCTCCAGCCTCAGACCATGAGGAAGAGGAAACTGCTGGAGCGCAGGGTATACACACACACACACACACACACACACACACACACAGATACACCCAGTACAAGAAGCTCACAACCCCACCTCATCATCCCCAACTCATCCCATCCAAAAGTACTGGATGGAGCTCCTCCACCATCATTCCAGAGAACACAGCTCCTCCACTGCTCCACAGCTCCTCAATGCTGGGGGGCTTTATACCCCTCTAGCCCACGCCTGGCATTATTAGGCAGCATGGAGCCAATAGGGTCATGTTGATCTGCTCCAGAGAGTCCTATTCTATTGGCAGTACTTCTTCTCTACAGGGACTAGATAAGCTGTGTGTGCATTTGCACATCTATGTCAGCAGTGTGTGGAGGTCTGACATTGGTGGCCTGAACTGGAGGCCGAGTCACGGTTCCCCTCTACTGAACGCCGCACGTCTGAGTTTAGAACCACCCGGAGATCTGAACAGTAACAGTACCGGATATCGGCTCAGAATTCCTGTATTACAGCACCTCTCATATTACCTAATTACCTATGCTCTAGGAAATCTAGGGTTCTAGATAGTACTTAAAATGGTACTTTGACTCATAACAACAGTGGAATGGTGACATAGAAAATCTATATTTCAAAGGTTCAATAAATAACCATTTAAATAGGGTTCCATCAACATTCAGAAGGTTCGTTGAGTTGGCATGGTTCTATGAAGATCCACTGCCTTTACTAAAGAACCCTTAAAGAACCCTTTCCTTTAAGACAGAATGACAGGATGACGGAGATTAAGCCGTTCAGGTCTGTTGAAGGGCAGAGGCTCTCACCGTTTATCTGGACGTCTGTAAGCAGGTCCGGCGTGCTGGGTGACATTCCATGGATAATAGAGTGGGTGTGGCTAACGAACAGAGGACCTGTCACTCAAAATCAGTTGCTTAGACATGTGAGCTGAACGCTTTCCTCCAAGACTCGCCCACTCATGGAAAGAATGTGCACTCTCTATCATTGAAGAACCCTAGTTCCCTAAACGACTATTATAAAAAGAGATGAGAGTGTGAGAGTGAAGACCCTTTAAGTTAATTAATTGTGTGTGTGTGTGTGTGTGTGTGTGTGTGTGTGTGTGTGTGTGTGTGTGCAGGTGCTGGTTAAATCAGATGCTCCTACAGGTGATACTTTGCTGGATGAAACACTGAAGCACATTAAAAACACAGAACCTGCAGAAACGGTGTCCAGCTGGATCGACCTGCTCACAGGTCAGTTCTAACTGATCAGTCGCCATGGGAAGAATGGTCCTCCCTCTCCCCCATCACTCAGCGTGGGCGCCTGTCAGCTGACGTAGCAGCATTAGCAGTCAGTGCTGAGCTCCAGTGGTGTTGTGTGTCTCAGATGGTACGCTTGTGGTGCTGTTGTCCTCCTGTGACAGACAGGGCTTAGGGCACCGCTTGGGACTGGAGGCTACACTCCAACCTCCCAGCAATGGCAGCATTGTGTGCAGGGGGTTCTAGATGGTGGGGTAACTGGGACTTAAGTTGAGGAGAAAATTGTTCCTTCTGAAATTAAGACTATTAAAAGAGATCCTGCTTCTGTTGGAGTAACTGTCTCTACTGTCCAAAGAAGACTTTCTACTAGATTCTGGAGGATGAAAAGTTGCTGTGAGGATTTGATTGCATTCAGTGACTAGAGCATTAGTGAGGTCAGGATGTTGGATGATGATCACCTCCCCATCTCATCATCCCATCTCATCCTATTCAAAAGTACTATATGGAGCTCCTCCACCATCACTCCAGAGAACACAGTTCTTCCACTGCTCCACAGCTCCTCAATGCTGGGGGGCTTTATACCCCTCTAGCCCACGCCTGGCATTAGGCAGCATGGAGCCAATAGGGTCATGATGTTGATCTGCTCCAGAGAGTCCTATTCTATTGGCAGTACTTCTTCTCTACAGGGACTAGACAAGCTGTGTGTGTGCATTTGCACATCTGTACAACGAAAGTCTGTTGTCCAAAGCATCCGGCAGAGGGCAGCAGATCAAACTGCAGATGTTCAGGGAGATGGGAGGGTCTTTGAGTATGAAGTCTGCTTTCCTGAGGCAGCGAGAGCTGAAAAGGGCCTCCAACAGAGGCAGTGAGTGGGCCAGTGATGATCTCTGAAGAGCTCAGCAGTGGTGGTAGAACACCAGCAGCTTCCCTGCAGGGCCCCGTTCTACCCTCTCTACACCTGATGAGCTGAGCATCTCCTGAGCACCTCCTCGTCTGTTACGGGTTCTGTATGTTAGTGTCATCTGACAAACAACTGAAATGTGTGTGACAGCCTGCTGTGAGTGTGTGTTCACGCTTGTTTGATGTTTAGGTGAAACGTGGAATCCCATGAAGATGCACTTGCAGCTGCCGCAGGTCCGTGAGCGCTTGGCGAAAAGTCTAGTAGAGAAGGGTGTCCTGACCACGGGCAAGCAGAACTTCCTGCTGTTTGACATGACCACCCACCCGCTGGCCAACGACAAAGAGAAGGAACGTCTGCTTCAGAAGCTGCAGGCCAGTGGTTCACACACACACACACACACACACACACACACACACTTAAATATTTGGCTTCTGTTTAGTCATTAACATTCACTAACAGCAGCATCTCTGGACCCTCCTACAGGCCAGTCTTCTGGAGCGCTGGACAAACGACCCCCTCCGCCTGCCCCGCCGGACGCTGGCCCTGCTGGTGCTGGCACACGGCTCCGACGTTCTCGATAAAACTCTCACCTCACTTCCAGACGACCAGTACGATACTGCCAGCGAACGAGCCCGAAACATGCTGGAGAAAAACACAGATCTGCACAGCTCCAAGGTCACGAGCCCCGCCGAGGAGATCATCTGGGCTGTGCTGGCCGCCTTCAACAGAGGCTGAAGAAACAGACACGCAGCGCCCCCTACTGGCAGACTCAAGTCTAGCATATTTATGAAGCAGATTCAGATTAACCCTTTCAGAAATTCAGGAGCTCCGGTTCTGTTTGGAGATGAAGTGCCTAAGATTGCTGATTTTCCACTTTATTAGAAACACTGACCATGTACTTCCTCACTGGCCATTTTATTAGAAACACAATCTTTGTACTTCAATCACTGGCCACTTTATTGGAAACCCCTACATTGAGCTTCATCACTTGCCACTTTATTAGAAACAATGACATTGTGCTTCCTCACTGGCCATTTTATTAGAAACACCTATCTTGTGCGTCCACTCACTGGCCACTTTATTGGAAACCCCTACATTGAGCTTCATCACTGGCCACTTTATTAGAAACCCTTTCCTTGGGCTCCCAGTGCCCCAAATAAAGCTGCAGATCCATAGATAGACAGACAGACAGACAGACAGACAGGCAGGCAGGCAGGCAAGCAGGCAGGAAGACAGACGGGCAGGCAGGCAGGCAGGAAGACAGACGGGCGGACAGACAGACAGACAGACAGGCAGGCAGGCAGGAGGACAGACAGGCAGGCTGCTGGTGGATCTATATGGATCATTATGGGACTGTATTGATGGTCACTGACGGTGAGTTGTGTGTTTGGTCAGTTTGGTGTTTGTGGTGTTGTAAAGTGGTGTATGAGTGAATGACCTGTCCTCTCTTTAGTGTGTACAGTTGGTGTGTGATTAAATCTGATCCAGCTTTCCGAACACTCTCCTGCTGCGTGTTTGTTCATGTTTATTATGCAGAGGCTGTGAACTGTAGACACAGTGCTGTTCCACTTGCTGGCCACTAGGTGTCAGTGGTATGTCAGTGTCCAGGGTTTTAATCCTCTGCCATTAAAGAGGGTTTCAGAGGCCTTCCAGTAACAGTATGTGAGGGCGAGAGCAGATTAGGGCTAAAACACTGAGTAATGTCTTTATACTCCAAATACAGATCAGACCCAATCACCTGATCAATAAAGTGCAGGACTCAACTGAATGGAGCCAAACAGCTAAATCTAATAATCCAGAAACTTCATAACTAATTCATATTCAATTAAAATGTTAGAATCTTAAAGGGATTCATTTAAACATCCTGAATCTTTTCCTTTATCAACTGAAATAAAAAAGCAACCCAAGCAGAGTTTGTCTGAAGAGCAGCTAGACCAGTTCACCCAGTCCTGCTCCCGTATTTACCCCAGTCACGCACTCCAGTGTTTGTCTGCTCTCACACACCCATTTCATCCCATCAGGAACCTTTAAAGAGCTGGGTTCTCCGTGTTACAGCAGGGAGGCGTGAAGGCAGGATGAGAGCTTTTCTTGGGCACTGCAGAGAACTGAAGAAGCTAAACGCTAACGTAGCTCATAATTAAACTCTTAATAAGAACAGAGTCATTCTCAGGGGCTTCAGGGTGAAACACTCTGTTCTAGAGAGCTGTTCTACAGATAAGTTCTAGATAAGCTCCCCCAGTCAGAGCTGGAGTTCTACAGTGGAGGTGAAGGGAAGCAGGCGTCTGAAGCTCTAATAATAAAAGCTCCTCACAGAAAGTTCTTCACCTAATGGAGATGAAGACGCTGCCTGATGCCTGAGACACTGTTCTACCAGAGTTCTGAGAAGAGTTCAGCTCTAGAACCTGCTTTTAGAATCAGATCATTAAAATGGTGGAGGCAGGTCTTGATTATGAGAAGGTCCTGGGTGGTCAGAAGGCTGGTCCTGACTGGTCAGGAATCTGCAAGTTGTCCGTTCCTTCAGACTGAATGGCCGTCAGTAAATGTTATAAATGAACTCTGTGACATTTAAGCCCTGAGAGAAAAGTGAAGCAGAGAGAACAGTTGCCCAATTAAAATGCAGAAGCAGCGCTCTCAAAAACAGCCTGGTCTGAGGATTATGACAATCTGCAGTGCTAAAGAGGAACAGTGGTCACATGGCTGTGGTCAGATACTTCACAGTTTAGCTGCTATGAAGTGACAGCCTCTAGACTGACCACAGCACTGAATCAGCGCGTCTGCGGCCAGATCTCTACAACATCTACTCCAGCTTCACAGGCATCCAGTGTGCAGTTCAGTGACCAGCAGGAATTCTCTATCATCTCAGTCCAGCTTCATCGTCTCCTCACCTTCTGCTTGCTGCATCTATCTCTACGCGCTCGACCACCTTCATCTAAAGCCTCACCCTGAGAAAGAGGAGCTGAGAACAGTGACGGTTCTGCAGAAGTGTGGAAGCTCATGTGATTCACTGGTGGTTGTTTGTCTGGTTCAGTTATTTAAAAGCTCTGTGTTGTGGTTCTACACAGCACTGAGGGGTTCCACTATTAATGATCAACAACCCTTTTCAGGACTGTCTAGAACCCATCATCTGTGTTTTATTAGCAGAAGCTTTACAAGCACAAACATTCAGCATAAACTCTGAGCAGGTTCTGAAAGCTAATCTAGATCATCTGAACTTTTCCTTCACATTAAGGTTCTCTAGTCTCCAGTTCCAGTACCCAGGGGGTCTAAAGGGACAGAGAACAAGGGCAGCAGGTCTAATAATGACCTGAATGGTCAGAACTGTATTACAGGACCACATCCACCCAGACTCCCTCCACCACACAGACTCCCTCCACCACACAGCCTCAGCAGCCTCCCTCCACCACACAGCCTCAGCAGACTCCCTCCACCACACAGCCTCCCTCCACCACACAGCCTCAGCAGCCTCCCTCCACCACACAGCCTCCCTCCACCACACAGCCTCAGCAGCCTCCCTCCACCACACAGCCTCAGCAGCCTCCCTCCACCACACAGTTATGAGGTGTATATAGTTATGGGTGTATTTAGTTATGAGGTGTATTTAGTTATGGGGTGTATTTAGTTATGGGGTGTATTTAGTTATGGGGTGTATATAGTTATGAGGTGTATATAGTTATTAGGTGTATTTAGTTATGAGGTGTATTTTGTTATGGGGTGTATATAGTTATGAGGTGTATATAGTTATGGGGTGTATTTAGTTATGAGGTGTATTTAGTTATGGGGTGTATTTAGTTATGAGGTGTATTTAGTTATGGGGTGTATTTAGTTATGGGGTGTATATAGTTATGAGGTGTATATAGTTATTCGGTGTATTTAGTTATGAGGTGTATTTTGTTATGGGGTGTATATAGTTATGAGGTGTATATAGTTATGGGGTGTATTTAGTTATGAGGTGTATTTTGTTATGGGGTGTATATAGTTATGAGGTGTATATAGTTATGGGGTGTATTTAGTTATGAGGTGTATTTAGTTATGGGGTGTATTTAGTTATGAGGTGTATTTAGTTATGGGGTGTATTTTGTTATGGGGTGTATATAGTTATGAGGTGTATTTAGTTATGAGGTGTATTTTGTTATGGGGTGTATATAGTTATGAGGTGTATATAGTTATGGGGTGTATTTAGTTATGAGGTGTATTTAGTTATGGGGTGTATTTAGTTATGAGGTGTATTTAGTTATGGGGTGTATATAGTTATGAGGTGTATATAGTTATGGGGTGTATTTAGTTATGAGGTGTATATAGTTATGAGGTGTATATAGTTATGGGGTGTATTTAGTTATGAGGTGTATTTAGTTATGAGGTGTATATAGTTATGGGGTGTATATAGTTATGAGGTGTATATAGTTATGGGGTGTATTTAGTTATGGGGTGTATTTAGTTATGAGGTGTATTTAGTTATGGGGTGTATATAGTTATGAGGTGTTTATAGTTATGAGGTGTATATAGTTATGGGGTGTATTTAGTTATGAGGTGTATATAGTTATGGGGTGTATATAGTTATGAGGTGTATATAGTTATGGGGTGTATTTAGTTATGGGGTGTATATAGTTATGAGGTGTATATAGTTATGGGGTGTATTTAGTTATGAGGTGTATATAGTTATGAGGTGTATATAGTTATGGGGTGTATATAGTTATGGGGTGTATATAGTTATGAGGTGTATATAGTTATGGGTGTATTTAGTTATGAGGTGTATTTAGTTATGAGGTGTATATAGTTATGAGGTGTATATAGTTATGGGGTGTATTTAGTTATGAGGTGTATTTAGTTATGAGGTGTATATAGTTATGGGGTGTATATAGTTATGGGGTGTATATAGTTATGAGGTGTATTTAGTTATGGGGTGTATATAGTTATGAGGTGTATATAGTTATGGGGTGTATTTAGTTATGAGGTGTATATAGTTATGAGGTGTATATAGTTATGGGGTGTATTTAGTTATGAGGTGTATATAGTTATGAGGTGTATATAGTTATGGGGTGTATATAGTTATGGGGTGTATTTAGTTATGAGGTGTATATAGTTATGAGGTGTATATAGTTATGAGGTGTATTTAGTTATGGGGTGTATATAGTTATGGGGTGTATATAGTTATGGGGTGTATGTAGTTATGAGGTGTATATAGTTATGGGGTGTATATAGTTATGAGGTGTATATAGTTATGGGGTGTATTTAGTTATGGGGTGTATTTAGTTATGAGGTGTATATAGTTATGAGGTGTATTTAGTTATGAGGTGTATTTAGTTATGGGTGTATATAGTTATGGGGTGTATATAGTTATGGGGTGTATATAGTTATGGGGTGTATTTAGTTATGAGGTGTATATAGTTATGGGGTGTATATAGTTATGAGGTGTATATAGTTATGGGGTGTATATAGTTATGAGGTGTATATAGTTATGGGGTGTATTTAGTTATGAGGTGTATTTAGTTATGAGGTGTATATAGTTATGGGGTGTATTTAGTTATTAGGTGTATATAGTTATGGGGTGTATTTAGTTATGGGGTGTATATAGTTATGGGGTGTATTTAGTTATGGGGTGTATTTAGTTATACACAGCTTTATTAGAGTGTAAGTGAATGTGGGGAGCTGTGGAACAGAACTGTGGGTGTAAACAGACTACATGCAGATGGTTTGCACAAGAGCTGACAGGCTTCAGCAGCAGATCTGGACCTGTCTGAAGCTAACACACACACACACACACACACACACACACACTCTCTCTCTCTCTCTCTCTCTCTCTCTCTCTCTCTCTCACACACACACACACACACACTCTCTCTCTCTCTCTCTCTCTCTCTCTCTCTCTCTCACACACACACACACACATTCCCAGTGCAGGTGTGGCTCTGTATCTCTGTAATGAGTGTGGTTTCACTGCTGTATTCATCTCTATGTTTTTCTCCAGTCCTCACATTAAAGTGATAATTCACACTAGCACAGCTAAGTGACCATCACAGCTAACAGAAGCTTACACCCCACCAATTAGCACTGGAACTAAAGGCTAATGAAGTTAACAAGCAATGGCCACTTATGTACACCAATTAGCATGGTGCTATCTGCAGGCCTGAATCCTCTCACACTCTCCTCGAAGCGTGTGGAGGTGTTCAGTAATCTCTAATAGACGCGTTCCTGTAGTTCCTGACTGTTATCTAGAACATGGACTGAAGGACAGAGGCAGTTTGGGCTTTCGCTTCAGTAAAGGTACCGCCTGTTGTTAAAGGATGTGTTGTTTTGGAAGGTGTGTAACTTGACCTCGCTGCTTGTGTAGTCTGTGGTGGGCAGCTGTAAAAAAAAAAAACACACACACACAAAGGCCTGGCACACACACACACACTCACACACACACACATACACACACACACACACACACACACACACACAAAGGCCTGGCACACACACACACACTCACACACACACACATACACACACACACACACACTCACACACACACACAAAGGCCTGGCACACATACACACACACACTCACACACACAAACTCACACACACACACACACACACACACACACACACACACACACACATGCCTCTACCACTCAGAGGGGCGTGTCAGGAAGTCTGAACAGTCAGTCTCTCACACACAGACGTTCAGACAGGAACACAGCGTGCGAGTGTGAGCAGATCGGAGTGTATCGCTGCAGAATGCCGGGGAAGAGAGTGTGTATCGTTGGATCAGGAAACTGGTGAGTGTTTATTACGCTACATTAAAACGTTGATTCAGATTAAAGCGGTAAGTCCTGCACTGTGATCCGCGGTCTGACCCCCTGTACACTGGCAGCTCTCTACCGTTCAGGCTCAGACAGTATACACTCCCCCAAGTACAAAGTTCTGATGTGCAACAGTTCTGTATAGCTCATGACAACTCGGAGATACAGGGTTTGAAAAGTTCTTCACATACCAGGAGAACCTCTCTTAGATGTCTGGGTTCCATTACTGCTATGAGTCACTGTGAACATGAGGAACCATTCAATCAGACCAAGAACCGTTCAAGCATTCAGATGGTCATGGTTCTACAGAAGTAATCAGACGGTATCTCAGTATTGGGCTTTTGACTCTGATTGGTTATCTGACTCTTCTTGGCTCTCTGAGGTAGTCCTCCTGTACTGTGTGTAATGTAGCGGTTCAACAGGCAGCAGAACAGCCCCAGAACATGATGCTCCCACCACCATGTTTAACAGCTGCTACAGAGCTCTTGGGGTGGAAGTTCATTCTCAGTTTAATTCAAGGGTTCTTTAATAAAAGCAGGGGTAAACGTGTTCCTCATACACAAATTGTTTCTACATAGCACCAAAAAGGGTTCTACTATCAATACTGGATGGTTCTAATACTATCAATTCATTAGTATATGGAACCCTGTTGTTTAAGGTTAGCTGTCTTTCTGTTGACACTGCTATGAGCTGTAGAACCGTATCCTGGAGGAACCAAATCAGGGTTCCTGTAAAGACCTGCTTTGTTTTTTTAAGGGGTTCTGCCATCGCTAAGATCATCGGGCAGAATGTGAAGGCGTCCAACCGCTTCGAGCCGCTGGTGAACATGTGGGTGTTTGAGGAGACGGTGAACGGGAGGAAACTGACCGAGATCATAAACACCGACCACGAGAACGTCAAATACCTGCCAGGACACAAACTGCCCAAGAACGTGGTAAGAGTCTGCTCGTAGAACGTGTGGTTCTAACCGAGTGCTTGTACTGCAGGGTTCTTCTGTTCTTCTTATTTTTTGGGATATTTTTTCACTGTCTGAAAATTCTGCTTCTTTTTTTTCAGTCTGCTACGTTCTACACCCTTAAAAGGGTTCTTGGTCTTGTATGTAATGTAACAACCCCCTAGAACATTCTTCTCCATAATTGACAACTTGCATATGGTTCTTTAAGGAATGTCTTTAAAAATGGGAATATATAGCCCTAAAGGGTTCCACTATAACATAGCTCTGTTAGTCAAAGAACCCGTTTCAGGACTGTATAATGATATAGCTTAGCATTTAGCTTAGAGTGTAGCTAATCAGGTAAGTGTGGTGTAAACTCTAGAGGACTAGATAATACCCAAAGTAATTAATAAGTACTTTGAAGATTGTACCGTACCGACTGGTTATTATCTAGAACATGCTGGGCATTAGAGTGCAGTTTGGTTAGTGTTGGAAATCACCATCATATTACCCAAAATTATTATCTAGACCTTTAGTAAGAATGTACCACATTACTCTGCTAATATCTAGAACTTGCTGAGCATTTCAGTGTAATTTAGTTAAAACTGTCTCGGATTTTACCGTCATAGTACTCAAAATAATGACCTAGTACAGAGTACTAGATTGCACCATATATGTACCTGCTTAATATCTAGAACTTGCTGGGCACTTCGGTGGGAAAATCACCATCATGGAACCCCGAATACTTCTCTAGTGCTTCAGAGACTGTACTGCACACTTATCCAGCGGGCATGTAGAACCTGCACTTCAGCCAAATCTGCAGAGAACTTTGGAATTTGTGTCTCACACGTCCCGGGTTAACGTCTAGAACGTGGGAGACAGTGAAGGGAAGCATAACCTGTGTGTATGTGTGTGTGTGTGTGTGTTGGTTGTTGTGTGTGTGTGTGTGTGTGTGTGTGTGTGTTGGTCGTTGTGTGTGTGTGTGTGTGTGTGTTGGTTGTTGGGTGTGTGTTTGTGTGTGTGATGGGTGTGTGTACGTGTGTGTGTATGGGTGTGTGTTCATCAATTATGCAACTAATTTCATCACCTTTATTGCGAGTGTGTGCCTGTCCTAATGGTTCAGTGTGCAGATAAAAAGCTGAACTGAACTGTGTGTGTGTGTGTATGAATGTGTGTGTGTGTATGAGTAATTAATAATGCCCTTACAGTAGACTGACTAGTAATGACCCAACCCATACTGTAACCTTATACTGTAAACGTAAATTAATAAAGCTCTAAATGTAGGTATTGTGATATACACTGAGGAGGAGGAGCTACAGTCTCTCATTAGGGTGAATATTAATAACGCTCTAAATGTAGGTATTGTGATATACACTGAGGAGGCGGAGCTACAGTCTCTCATTAGGGTGAATATTAATAACGCTCTAAATGTAGGTATTGTGATATACACTGAGGAGGCGGAGCTACAGTCTCTCATTAGGGTGAATATTAATAAAGCTCTAAATGTAGGTATTGTGATATACACTGAGGAGGAGGAGCTACAGTCTCTCATTAGGGTGAATATTAATAACGCTCTAAATGTAGGTATTGTGATATACACTGAGGAGGAGGAGCTACAGTCTCTCATTAGGGTGAATATTAATAACGCTCTAAATGTAGGTATTGTGATATACACTGAGGAGGCGGAGCTACAGTCTCTCATTAGGGTGAATATTAATAACGCTCTAAATGTAGGTATTGTGATATACACTGAGGAGGCGGAGCTACAGTCTCTCATTAGGGTGAATATTAATAAAGCTCTAAATGTAGGTATTGTGATATACACTGAGGAGGAGGAGCTACAGTCTCTCATTAGGGTGAATATTAATAACGCTCTAAATGTAGGTATTGTGATATACACTGAGGAGGCGGAGCTACAGTCTCTCATTAGGGTGAATATTAATAACGCTCTAAATGTAGGTATTGTGATATACACTGAGGAGGAGGAGCTACAGTCTCTCATTAGGGTGAATATTAATAACGCTCTAAATGTAGGTATTGTGATATACACTGAGGAGGCGGAGCTACAGTCTCTCATTATGGTGAATATTAATAATGCTCTAAATGTAGGTATTGTGATATACACTGAGGAGGCGGAGCTACAGTCTCTCATTAGGGTGAATATTAATAACGCTCTAAATGTAGGTATTGTGATATACACTGAGGAGGCGGAGCTACAGTCTCTCATTAGGGTGAATATTAATAACGCTCTAAATGTAGGTATTGTGATATACACTGAGGAGGCGGAGCTACAGCCTCTCATTAGGGTGAATATTAATAACGCTCTAAATGTAGGTATTGTGATATACACTGAGGAGGCGGAGCTACAGTCTCTCATTAGGGTGAATATTAATAACGCTCTAAATGTAGGTATTGTGATATACACTGAGAAGGCGGAGCTACAGTCTCTCATTAGGGTGGATATTAATAAAGCTCTAAATGTAGATATTGTGATATACACTGAGGAGGCGGAGCTACAGTCTCTCATTAGGGTGAATATTAATAACGCTCTAAATGTAGGTATTGTGATATACACTGAGGAGGAGGAGCTACAGTCTCTCATTAGGGTGAATATTAATAACGCTCTAAATGTAGGTATTGTGATATACACTGAGAAGGCGGA
>NC_132879.1:59732869-59755369 GCF_030463535.1 Salminus brasiliensis
TCTGACCTCTACTTATCAATATTAATAATAATGATGATAATAATAATATAGTAATGCAGTGATAACAGTTAGACAGTTAGAGCTCTGTATGACTGTTTCCCAGCCTCGCTTCATCCTTTACAGCTAAACTCTCTGTGACTTGGAGACTCGTTATGTAAATAGCTTCTGTTCTAATTGGCCGCCCTATACTGAGCCTCATTAGGAGGGGCTAAAGTGATGTAGTCTGAGTGGGAGGAGCTAATTCAGTTTGCCATGACGTGGACAGTATTGATTGATTATGGTCTGGTTCTAATATTGATGTTTCAGCTCATTTCTAATGCACTGCTTTGAGTGCGAGTGTGTGTACTATAGAGAGCAGCAGGACCTGATTGAGAACGCCGGGTCATTAGCGGGAGAGTTGGCTCAGCTGTAAATCAGGTGGTCAGTACAGCTATTGTACACAGATTAAACCTGTGTGTGTGTGTGTGTGTGTGTGTGTGTGTGGTCTGCCTCTAAGAGGGCATGTGCTCTGTGGCTGTGAGAAGAATAGAGTGATGTAAATGATGCGGTTGCCGTTGGTAACGGAGTGCTCTGGTGAGGAGCTCTCCCACAAGCAGCAGGGCCTCCTTTAGTCTTGTGCAAAAGTTTAGATACCTTTTGCCAAATGACAGGTGTGGAGCAGTAGGTTACGCCGTCTTTCAGCACTGCAAAACACTTCGGTGCTGGGTGGGGCGGTGCTGGGTGGGGGCGTGCTGCCCTGCTCCACTTCTCCACATCTCCCACAGACACAGTCCTCATACAGTCTTTAGTAACAGAGACTTCCCTTTAACCTTTTCACTCCCTCTCTCCTCTCTCTTCCTCTGTCTCCTCTCTCTCTCTGTCTCTCTCTCTCTCTCTCTCCTCTCTCTCTCTCTCTCTCTCTGTCTCTGTCTCTCTCTCTCTCTCTCTGTCTCTCTACTCTCTCTCTCTGTGTCTCTCTCTCTCTGTGTCCTCTCTCTCTCTCTGTCTCTGTCTCTCTCTCTCCTCTCTCTCTCTCTCTCTCTCTCTCTCTGTCTCTGTCTCTCTCTCTCTCTCTCTCTCTGTCTCTCTCTCTCTCTCTCTCTGTCTCTCTCTCTCTCTCTCTGTCTCTCTCTCTCTCTCTCTGTGTCTCTCTCTCTCTGTGTCTCTCTCTCTCTGTCTCTCTCTCTCTGTGTCTCTCTCTGTCCTCTCTCTCTCTCTCTCTCTCTGTGTCTCTATCTCTCTGTCCTCTCTCTCTCTCTCTCGTCTCTCTCTCTCTCTCTGTGTCTCTCTCTCTGTGTCTCTCTCTCTCTGTCTCTCCTCTCTCTGTGTCTCTCCTCTGTCTCTCTCTCTGTAACAATGTTAAACATTAATAGAGAGAGGAGTGGGGTGAGGGAGAGTGAGCGGAGGGTCACTCTAACACTCTGAAAGGTATTTGCTGTTTTAAATGACTGCTGAATTATCGGTTGCCGTGGCAACAGACTGCCGACTGCATTTTAGTGGTTTGCTCTCTCTCTCTTTGTGTGTGTGTGAGAGAGAGAGAGAGCGAGTGAGATGGCCTTGAAGCAGTGTTCAGCTTTCTGTACTGTGTGTGTGTGTGTGTGTGTGTGTGTGTGTGTGTGTGTGAACGGTCTCCTGATCAGTCTCTGGTTGTCCTGCAGTTCTCAGTATTAGTACAGGTGCTGAACTGAAGCTTCTGCTCTTCACAGCTGAGCAGCACTGCCTGTCCTTACCCCACACGTCCCATTCAGATCTCCCCAAAACCGGGCGGGGCGGGGTGGGGCAGGTTGGTGTGGGCCGGGGCAGGTCTATGTTGGGGGCGGGTCAGTGTTGGGGGCGGGTCAGTGTCGGGGCGGGGCAGGCCGGCGTGGGGGCGGGGCAGGTGGGTTGTTGCAGTAGCTGTGTCCCGCTAAAAGTTGGGGCTGCGGGGCTACAGGGCTACAGGCTGCGGGGTTGCAGGGCTGCAGGGTTGCAGGGCTGCGGGGGCTGCAGGGTTACAGGGCTGCGGGGTTGCAGGCTGCGGGGTTGCAGGGCTGCAGGGTTGCGGGGCTGCAGGGTTACAGGGCTGCGGGTTACAGGCTGCGGGGTTACAGGGCTGCGGGGCTGCCAGGGTTGCAGGGCTGCGGGGTACAGGGCTACAGAGTTGCGGGGCTACAGGGCTGCGGGGCTGCGGGGCTGCAGGGTTACAGGGCTGCGGGGCTGCAGGGTTGCGGGGCTGCGGGGCTGCGGGGCTACGGGGCTACGGGGTTGCGGGGCTGCGGGGGTTGCAGGGCTGCGGGGCATACGGGGCTGCGGGGCTACAGGGCTGTGGGGCTGCAGGGTTGCAGGGCTGCGGGCTGCAGGGCTGCAGGGTTGCAGGGCTGCAGGGTTGCAGGGCTACGGGGCTGCGGGGCTGCGGGGCTACAGGGTTACAGGGCTGCGGGGTTGCGGGGCTGCGGGGCTGCAGGGCTACGGGGCTGCGGGGCTACAGGGCTGTGGGGCTGCAGGGTTGCAGGGCTGCGGGGCTGCAGGGTTGCAGGGTTGCAGGGCTACAGGGTTGCAGGGCTGCGGGGCTACAGGGTTACAGGACTGCGGGGCTGCGGGGGTTGCAGGGCTGCGGGGTTGCAGGGCTGCGGGTTACAGGGCTACAGAGTTGCGGGGCTACAGGGCTACAGGGTTCGCAGGGCTGCGGGGCTACAGGGTTGCAGGCGCTGCGGGGCTACGGGCTGCGGGCTACAGGGTTGCAGGGCTTCGGGGCTACGGGGCTGCGGGGCTACAGGGTTGCGGGGCTACTGGGCTGCGGGGCTACAGGGTTGCAGGGCTGCGGGGCTACAGGGCTACAGGGTTGCAGGGCTGCGGGGCTACAGGGTTGCAGGGCTGCGGGGCTACAGGGCTGCGGGGCTACAGGGCTGCGGGGCTGCGGGGCTACAGGGCTGTGCTGGTGAGGTTTAATATTAGTGAATGCTTGTGTGCAGTGAGATTTAGAGATTTAGCTCTGAACACTCTGGCATCTCCTTCATCTTCCTCCTCCTTCCTCCTCCTCAGCTCACTACAGCTCCCTCCATGCCCCTGCAGCTCTTCAGAAAGGACATCTCTCTCAGCTGTACAATAAATTCTGAATAGTGCAGAATCATGGTTTCTCAAAATAAAGATAACAGTGAAGCTGTTGCTGTGGCAACAACAGTCCTGAAAAACACACACACACCACACACACACACACACACACACACGGTTTAAAACAAGCCTGTGAGGGTAATGTATTATTATTATTATTATTATTATTATTATTGGGGGTGTATTGATCTAAGCTCTTTAATGCACTGGTACTGTCAGGACCCCCCCCTCATTAACCCCCCTCCCCAAAGCAGAGTAATGTGTGTAATTAGTAAAGGGGTTACTGACGCACTGAATGATGGGTAAGATTCACATTCCTCTCCATTAACAGAAACACAAATGACTAGAAACAGCAGATCAGTCTGAAACAGCAGGGGAGTGTCTCTCTGTACAGTCTCAATATTGTTCACTTGTAGTATTCACTTGGTGTAGTAGTGATGGTGGTGTAGTAGTGATGGTGTAAGAGTAGTGGTAGTAGTGATGGTGTAGGAGTAGTGGTAGTAGTCATGGTGTAGGAGTAGTGGTAGTAGTGATGGTGGTGTAGTAGGTGATGGTGTAGAGTAGTGGTAGTAGTGATGGTGGTGTAGTAGTGATGGTGTAAGAGTAGTGGTAGTAGTGATGGTGGTGTAGTAGTGATGGTGTAGGAGTAGTGGTAGTAGTGATGGTGGTGTAGTAGTGATGGTGTAAGAGTAGTGGTAGTAGTGATGGTGGTGTAGTAGTGATGGTGTAAGAGTAGTGGTAGTAGTGATGGTGGTGTAGTAGTGATGGTGTAAGAGTAGTGGTAGTAGTGATGGTGGTGTAGTAGTGATGGTGTAAGAGTAGTGGTAGTAGTGATGGTGGTGTAGTAAGTGGTAGTAGTGATGGTGTAGGAGTAGTGGTAGTAGTGATGGTGGTGTAGTAGTGATGGTGTAGGAGTAGTGGTAGTAGTGATGGTGTAGGAGTAGTGGTAGTAGTGATGGTGTAGTAGTAGTAGTAGTAGTGATGGTGGTGTAGTGGTAGTAGTGATGGTGTAGTAGTAGTGGTAGTAGTGATGGTGGTGTAGTAGGTGATGGTGTAGGAGTAGTGGTAGTAGTGATGGTGTAGAGTAGTGGTAGTAGTGATGGTGTAGTAGTAGTAGTAGTAGTGATGGTGGTGTAGTGGTAGTAGTGATGGTTAGTAGTAGTAGTAGTAGTAGTGATGGTGTGTAGTAGTAGTGGTAGTAGTGATGGTGTAGTAGTAGTAGTAGTGATGGTGGTGTAGTAGTAGTAGTAGTAGTGATGATGGTGTAGTAGTAGTAGTGATGGTGGTGTAGTAGTGATGGTGTAGTAGTAGTGGTAGTAGTGATGGTGTAGTAGTAGTAGTGATGGTGGTGTAGTAGTAGTGGTAGTAGTGATGGTGTAGTAGTAGTAGTAGTAGTAGTGATGGTGGTGTAGTAGTAGTGGTAGTAGTGATGGTGTAGTAGTAGTGGTAGTAGTGATGGTGGTGTAGTAGTGATGGTGTAGGAGTAGTGGTAGTAGTGATGGTGTAGGAGTAGTGGTAGTAGTGATGGTGTAGTAGTAGTAGTAGTAGTGATGGTGTAGTAGTAGTAGTGATGGTGGTGTAGTAGTGATGGTGTAGGAGTAGTAGTGATGGTGGTGTAATAACAGCAGCAGGAGTGCTTTATGGTCTGGTGTTGGCGAGCTCGAGTCTGGCGCCCCCTACAGTGAACACCTGGTGGGGCAGAGTGATCAGAGTGTGCAGCAGTTCAGTAATGAGGGTGTTTGTGTGTGTGTTTCAGCCACGAGAGTGAAGTTTCCACCACAGCAGAAGATTACTCCTCTGAGGTACCTGCACTGTCACACTCTCCCTTACACTCTCCTCCTCACTCTCCCTTACACTCTCCTCCTCACTCTCTCCTCCTCACTCTCCCTTACGCTCTCCTCCTCACTCTCTCCCTTACACTCTCCCTTACACTCTCCTCCTCACTCTCCCTTACACTCTCCTCCTCACACTCTCCTCCTCACTCTCCCTTACACTCTCCTCCTCACTCTCCCTTACGCCTCCTCCTCACACTCTCCTCCCTCACTCTCCCTTACGCTCTCCTCCTCACACTCTCCTCCTCACTCTCCCTTACGCTCTCCTCCTCACACTCTCCTCCTCACTCTCCCTTACACTCTCCTCCTCACTCTCCCTTACGCTCTCCTCCTCACACTCTCCTCCTCACTCTCCCTTACGCTCTCCTCCTCACACTCTCCTCCTCACTCTCCCTTACGCTCTACTCCTCCTCACTCTCCCTTACACTCTCCTCCTCACTCTCCCTTACACTCTCCTCCTCACTCTCCCTTACGCTCTACTCCTCACTCTCCCTTACGCTCTCCTCCTCACTCTCTCCTCCTCACTCTCCCTTACGCTCTACTCCTCACTCTCCCTTACGCTCTCCTCCTCACTCTCTCCTCCTCACTCTCCCTTACGCTCTACTCCTCACTCTCCCTTACGCTCTCCTCCTCACTCTCTCCTCCTCACTCTCCCTTACGCTCTACTCCTCACTCTACCTTACGCTCTCCTCCTCACACTCTCCTCCTCACTCTCCCTTACACTCTCCTCCTCACTCTCCCTTACGCTCTACTCCTCACTCTCCCTTACACTCTCCTCCTCACTCTCCCTTACGCTCTACTCCTCACTCTCCCTTACGCTCTCCTCCTCACACTCTCCTCCTCACTCTCCCTTACACTCTCCTCCTCACTCTCCCTTACGCTCTACTCCTCACTCTCCCTTACGCTCTACTCCTCACACTCTCCTCCTCACTCTCCCTTACGCTCTACTCCTCACTCTCCCTTACGCTCTCCTCCTCACACTCTCCTCCTCACTCTCCCTTACACTCTCCTCCTCACTCTCCCTTACGCTCTCCTCCTCACTCTCCCTTACGCTCTACTCCTCACTCTCCCTTACGCTCTCCTCCTCACACTCTCCTCCTCACTCTCCCTTACGCTCTCCTCCTCACTCTCCCTTACGCTCTACTCCTCACACTCTCCTCCTCACTCTCCCTTACACTCTACTCCTCACTCTCCCTTACGCTCTCCTCCTCACACTCTCCTCCTCACTCTCCCTTACGCTCTACTCCTCACTCTCCCTTACGCTCTCCTCCTCACACTCTCCTCCTCACTCTCCCTTACACTCTCCTCCTCACTCTCCCTTACGCTCTACTCCTCACTCTCCCTTACGCTCTCCTCCTCACACTCTCCTCCTCACTCTCCCTTACACTCTCCTCCTCACTCTCCCTTACGCTCTACTCCTCACTCTCCCTTACGCTCTCCTCCTCACACTCTCCTCCTCACTCTCCCTTACGCTCTACTCCTCACTCTCCCTTACGCTCTCCTCCTCACACTCTCCTCCTCACTCTCCCTTACACTCTACTCCTCACTCTCCCTTACGCTCTACTCCTCACACTATCCTCCTCACTCTCCCTTACACTCTCCTCCTCACTCTCCCTTACACTCTCCTCCTCACTCTCCCTTACGCTCTCCTCCTCACTCTCCCTTACACTCTCCTCCTCACACTCTCCTCCTCACTCTCCCTTACACTCTCCTCCTCACTCTCCTTTACACTCTCCTCCTCACTCTCCCTTACGCTCTCTTCCTCACTCTCCCTTACGCTCTCCTCCTCACACTCTCCTCCTCACTCTCCCTTACACTCTCCTCCTCACTCTCCCTTACGCTCTACTCCTCACTCTCTCCTCCTCACTCTCCCTTACGCTCTACTCATCACTCTCCCTTACGCTCTCCTCCTCACACTCTCCTCCTCACTCTCCCTTACACTCTCCTCCTCACTTCTACCTCACTCTCCCTTACACTCTACTCCACACTTCTCCTCACTCTCCCTTACACTCTCCTCCTCACTCTCCCTTACACTCTCCTCCTCACTCTCCCTTACACTCTCCTCCTCACTCTCCCTTACGCTCTACTCCTCACTCTCCCTTACGCTCTCCTCCTCACACTCTCCTCCTCACTCTCCCTTACGCTCTACTCCTCACTCTCCCTTACGCTCTCCTCCTCACACTCTCCTCCTCACTCTCCCTTACGCTCTACTCCTCACTCTCCCTTACGCTCTCCTCCTCACACTCTCCTCCTCACTCTCCCTTACGCTCTACTCCTCACTCTCCCTTACGCTCTCCTCCTCACACTCTCCTCCTCACTCTCCCTTAAACTCTACTCCTCACTCTCCCTTACGCTCTACTCCTCACACTATCCTCCTCACTCTCCCTTACACTCTCCTCCTCACTCTCCCTTACACTCTCCTCCTCACTCTCCCTTACGCTCTCCTCCTCACTCTCCCTTACACTCTCCTCCTCACACTCTCCTCCTCACTCTCCCTTACACTCTCCTCCTCACTCTCCTTTACACTCTCCTCCTCACTCTCCCTTACGCTCTCTTCCTCACTCTCCCTTACGCTCTCCTCCTCACACTCTCCTCCTCACTCTCCCTTACACTCTCCTCCTCACTCTCCCTTACGCTCTACTCCTCACTCTCTCCTCCTCACTCTCCCTTACGCTCTACTCATCACTCTCCCTTACGCTCTCCTCCTCACACTCTCCTCCTCACTCTCCCTTACACTCTCCTCCTCACTTCTACCTCACTCTCCCTTACACTCTACTCCACACTTCTCCTCACTCTCCCTTACACTCTCCTCCTCACTCCTCCTCACTCTCCCTTACACTCTCCTCCTCACTCTCCCTTACACTCTCCTCCTCACTCCTCCTCACTCTCCCTTACACTCTACTCCACACTTCTCCTCACTCTCCCTTACACTCTCCTCCTCACTCCTCCTCACTCTCCCTTACACTTTCCTCCTCACTCTCCCTTACACTCTACTCCACACTCCTCCTCACTCTCCCTTACACTCTACTCCACACTCTCCCTTACACTCTCCATTACGCTCTCCTCCTCACTCTCCCTTACACTCTACTCCACACTCCTCCTCACTCTCCCTTACACTCTCCTCCTCACTCTCCCTTACACTCTCCTCCACACTCCTCCTCACTCTCCCTTACACTCTCCTCCTCACTCTCCCTTACACTCTCCTCACTCTTCCAATGTTATTCAACATTGTCATTCATGCTGTTTTACACCTTAGTTAGCTAGTTTGTTAATTTGACTGTTAATTAGTCCTCACACTCTCACCGCACCTTTAATTAGATAATTAATTGGTAACGCTCTGCTTCACCACTCCTTTAACATTATAGACTCTGAGACACTCTCCTGACATTCAGCCACCATTCAGCTGAATCTGTATTACTAAACCTTACATTTACCCTTAAATCAACCCCAACCCTAATCCTAGCCTTAACCCAAACCCTAGCCTTAACCCTTAACCCTAATCCTAGCCTTAACCCTAACCCTAGCCTTAACCCTTAACCCTAATCCTAGCCTTAACCCTAACCCTAATCCTAGCCTTAACCCTTAACCCTAATCCTAGCCTTAACCCTAACCCTAATCCTAGCCTTAACCCTAACCCAAACCCTAGCCTTAACCCTTAACCCTAACCCTAGCCTTAACCCTTAACCCTAATCCTAGCCTTAACCCTAACCCTAACCCTAGCCTTAACCCTTAACCCTAATCCTAGCCTTAACCCTAACCCTAGCCTTAACCCTTAACCCTAATCCTAGCCTTAACCCTAACCCTAGCCTTAACCCTTAACCCTAACCCTAGCCTTAACCCTTAACCCTAACCCTAGCCTTAACCCTAACCCTAACCCTAGCCTTAACCCTTAACCCTAATCCTAGCCTTAACCCTTAACCTTAACCCTAACCCAAACCCTAGCCTTAACCCTTAACCCTAATCCTAGCCTTAACCCTAATCCTAGCCTTAACCCTAACCCAAACCCTAGCCTTAACCCTTAACCCTAACCCTAGCCTTAACCCTTAACCCTAACCCTAACCTTAACCCTAACCCAAACCCTAGCCTTAACCCTTAACCCTAACCCTAGCCTTAACCCTTAACCCTAACCCTAGCCTTAACCCTTAACCCTAACCCTAGCCTTAACCCTTAACCCTAATCCTAGCCTTAACCCTTAACCTTAACCCTAACCCAAACCCTAGCCTTAACCCTTAACCCTAATCCTAGCCTTAACCCTAATCCTAGCCTTTTAAGTTTACGTTCAGTTTAGAGTTCAGTTGTATTAATACAGGTTCAGTTGAAGGTCAGGCAAGGTTCTACAAGGTTTTACGAGGTTCTATGAAATTCTACGAGGTTCTACAGTGGACCATCTAAGTAAAATGATACAGATGACTTATTAATTAATAACCCTCCCTTTACTGCACCTTAATCAGGTGGATGTTTATGGTGTAAGCAGTGTGATTGGCTGGTTCTTGTGCTGGTGCTGATGTCATGTTATTGATTATGATTAGTTGATTATGTGTGCTGTGATCAGAGCTGGGTTCTCAGAGCTGGGTTCTCAGAGCTGGGTCCTCAGGGCTGGGTCCTCAGGGCTGGGTCCTCAGGGCTGGGTCCTCAGGGCTGGGTCCTCAGGGCTGGGTCCTCAGAGCTGGGTCCTCAGGGCTGGGTCCTCAGAGCTGGGTCCTCAGGGCTGGGTCCTCAGGGCTGGGTCCTCAGAGCTGGGTCCTCAGGGCTGGGTCCTCAGGGCTGGGTCCTCAGGGCTGGGTCCTCAGGGCTGGTTGTTGTGATTGTCACTGTGACGATGATTACAGCTGTAGAACTTCACTGCTTGTGAATCGACAGGTGAATGGGTGCCATGAGCGGTCTGAGAGGTCACTGGAGGTGAGGCCGTTAAACCGAGCTCTGTCTCTGTCCTCGCTGTCCTCGCTGTCCTCTAACCCACTAACCTGCCCAGTCTGTCTGCTGCTGAGTGTTGGAGAGCAGGGCTGGTGTACAGCGGGCTTTAACTACACTCTGCTCTCACTGCGGGGGGCGAGTGGGGGGTGGGGGGGGTTATTATGTGGAGGAAAAGGCTGTTCAGAGGGAAGCGATCTCTGCAGGCTTTAAATCCTATGTACCCTTTAACTACCCTTATTTACTTCCTGAATAACACTTCCATCTCCAACACAACGCTAACCTCTCATTCCACCGGCCTGCTCTTCTGGTAGACACTCATGACGTCTGCATTGAGCGTCTACACTTCTCACACTTCTGCTTCAGAAGCTACGAGAGTCGACATCAGACTATAGACTTATACTCCTAGACCGTAGAGGATCCACAGGAACCTGAAATCACAACTGATAGAAGGACAGACAGACAGAGAGAAGGACAGATATATATGGGGACAGATGAAAGGACAGATTGATAGACAGACAGATAGGGGCAGATCGAATGATTGAGGGACAGATGCAGTATGGACAAAGGGATAGCGAGACCAATACAGGGACAGAGGACAGAGAAATGTGACAGCAGGTCAGATTGATAGAGGGACAAAGAGACAGAGAGAGAGATCGAGAAAGGGACACACATGGGTGGGTGGATAGATGGAGGGACGGATGGACAGATATATGGGTTGATGGACAGAGGGATGGATGGAGGGACAGCCGAATAGGCCATGGTTAGACCTTTTGCGGCGTGAGGGGGGAGAAGAATGGTGGGACAGTGATGGTAGAGTGTAGGAGGTGAGGGAAGGTAAAGACGCAGAACCCTGTCTGATCCTCCCTCTCCTGGTCTCAGGATGACGAATTGCATCCCGCGGTGTCTCCTCTGGAGGAGGAGCTCCAGCAGGCTGAGTCACCCGGCCGTCTGCAGGCCATAGAGGACGAGCTGGCAGCCAAGAAACTGGCGGTGGAGGAGCTGAGCCGAGAGCTGGAGGAGATCAGGGCTGCGTTTGGAGCTGAGGGAGTGCAGCAGGTACCAGCTCTCGGCCCACTGCCATTCTTCTTTTTTTTTTATGGAAGCTGTAGCACTTGTAGCATTATCTAAAATACTGTGTGTGTGTGTGTGTGTGTGTGTGTTTGTGTGTGTGTGTAGCTGCAGGACTTTGAGGCTGCTCTGAAACAGAGAGATGGAATCATCACCCAACTGACGGCGAACCTGCAGCAGGCCCGCACGGAGAAGGACGAGGTGATGAGGGAGTTCCTTCAGCTGACGGAGCAGAGCCAGAAACTACAGCTCCAGTTCCAACAGGTAACACACACACACACACACACACACACTAGGAAGCTGGTGTATAAAGCTAAACATCCCAGCAGCCTGAACGCTCTGTTCTTCAGTCCATGTTCTAGATAACGGTGAGTCATACAGTGTCAGACACTACAGAATCGAGTCTATTAGAGATGACTGAACGTGAGGGTGTAGGCATGCAGTTAGCACTATGCTAATTTCTGGGGTATAACCTTCCATGTATTCCTGCAGCTGCAGGCAGGTGAGTCCTTGCGGAGCTCCAGTATCAGCAGCGCTGCAGCCGACCTCCTGCAGGCTAGGCAACAGGTCCTGCTTTACCAGCAACAGCTGGAGGAGAGGGACGTCCAGGTCCTGCTTTACCAGCAACAGCTGGAGGAGAGGGACGTCCAGGTCCGAGCTCACCAGATGCAGCTGGAGGAGAGGGACGTCCAGGTCAAAAGTCTTCAGCAGGAGCTGCAGGCGAAGGATGCACAGGTCAGAGGTCTTCAGGAGAAGCTGTTACAGACGACCCAGCTGCAGCAGAGGCTGTCCCAGATAGAGATGGTAAGTGGACGCTGGTCACCTGAGCATGCTTACTGTGTCCACCAGAACTATTGTGACCCCTAGTCATCGGAGGGGAAAAGGCATTGATGGAATTCAGATGAAAGGTTTTAAGCTGATGAAACAGACGTCTCTTCTTCTGAAGTTTAACAACAAGGGAGCAGACCTGCTGACTCCATACCAGAAGATCTGTGTTGTCTCGGTACCTCATCACCCTGACCGTCACTGTTTATTTTGACTCCATAGGTCTAGTTTCCAAGGAAAGGGATTAAGCCCAGCTCTACACTCTGTTTTGCTTCAATGGAGAATTACCATTCAGAACGCTCTGTAGTCCAAAACTAGGCTAAATCCCTGTCTGGGAAACCAGCCCTTAGAGTTTATGAGGAAGTCATGGAGTTGGAGGAGTCAGTAAAAGTGAAGAGGTTTTTTCTCCTGTTAAAAAGCTTTATATTTATTAAAGGGCAACAGGATGAGACAAATAGTAAAGAAGGGAATGACTAATGTAACCATATCAGGCTCCAGCTTATCTGCTCCGTTATTTTTCTGTAATTGATCTGAATGATGACGATGATGTATTGACCCGTCCATCACACATGCCTAACACAAGAAGGTAATTCAGTAAATCAGCTGGACCGTCACTGTGACGGTGTTCTTTTAAAACTGTGGACGTTTGAACAGGAAGAAGTGATGAAGTTTCTCATCCCTAATTTCTTATCGAGTGGCTGAAAGCTAACCCTGCCTATTCCTGCTTGTCCTCAGGTCTCGAGGGAAACGGAGGAATCGATCAGCCAGAGCCTGCAGGAGAAGAACCTGCGGATAACGGAGCAGGAGCGGCTGCTGGCTCAGCTCCAGGCTCAGCTCCAGGCTCAGCTCCGACAGTCCGAGCAGCATCTCGCAGAGGTCGGTTTCTAAACATGTGAACAGAAACAGAAATCAAATGTTAAAAATAAAATGATCAGGATTATTAGTCAGAATTACAGAGGAAATGAGCCCCCCCCCCCTTCACTTCTGATATGACACCAGAAGCACAGCAGATACTCCAACTGTCGGGTTTGTTATCAAGCAGCTTAAAAATAGCACCAACCGTTTCTGTGTGTCCTCAGGTCAGGAGAGAAGCCGAAGAATCACTCGCTCAGAGACTGCGGGAGAAGGACCTGCGGATAGCGGACCAGGAGCGGCTGAGATCCGAGCAACAGCAGCTGTTATCCCAGCTCCAGGACAACCTCCGAGCATCGGAAAGTCATCTAAACGAGGTCGGCGAGCAGCTGGCCGCAAAAACCCGTGAGCTGGAAGCCTGCGAGGTGGAGCTCCAGGCGTCCAGGCAGAAGGAGCGCCTCTCGTCCGGCGAGATTCAGCAGCTGATGGGCACTGTGGAAGACCTGCAGAAGCGCTGCCACCACCAGGGGACAGAGCAAGGAGATGCCACCCGCGAGGCAGACCTTCTGAGGGCGGAGCTGGACGAGATGTACGGCCAGCAGATCGTCCAGATGAAGCAGGAACTTGTGGCCAGGCACACAGAGGAGATGACCCGTGTTCGAGATCAGCATTCTGCCGAGGTGGACGAGGTCTCGGACCAATTAAGGGCAAAGTTGACTCGGAGCATGGGAGAGGTCAATACGCTGAACGTCAGAGTAGTGGAGCTCCAGCAAAAGCTGCAGGAGAACCAGGTTCTGCGGGAGAAAGCCGAGCAAGACCTTGTGCAAATGTGCGAGGAGAGGCTTTCGCTGCAGGACCGAGTGCAGGAGCTTGTTGAGGACTTGCGCTTGACAAAGCAAAGCAAGGAGATGGAGAAAAGCCAGGCTGAGGTCCAACAGGAGCTTCAGGCTGTAATTGCTGACCTGCAGGCAAAGCTTGTGGCTGCCCAGGAAGCCTCAAGCGAGATGGAAGCCAAGCATGAGTCCGAGATCACCAACTACCAGATCAAGCTGGAGATGCTGGAACGGGAGAAAGATGCAGTTCTGGACCGGATGGCAGAGTCTCAGGAGGCGGAACTGGAGCGTCTACGGACGCAGCTGCTCTTCAGCCACGAGGAGGAACTTTGCAGACTGCGTGAGGATCTCCAGCATGAAAGCCAGATGAACATGGAGAACTTGCGGGACGAGCTCCGGCAGGTTCGGAACGGGTATGAGGCAGAGAAGGCAGTTTTGGAGGCGGATCGAGCCTCGCTGCTGCAGGAGATGGTGTTGCTGAAGGACGACTTGAGCCGAGCGCTGGAAAACTCCAGGGTGGAGCAGCTGGTCTCGCAGCTGAAGGAGCTACAGGCTGAAATTCAGGAGCTGAGGAGGAGAGAGAGCGAGAGCGGCAAACTTGAAGAGCAAGAGAGCCTGAAGTCCGAGAACAAGGTTCTGAAAGAAGCAAATGCAGCAGTGCTAGAGGAGCTGAAGTCCCTAAAAGAGGACCGGGAGGGTCTGCTGAACAGAATGGAAAGTCTAACGGCCGACAATCGAAAAGGCAGTGAAGTAGCAGACGAGCTGAGGGCCGAAATTGAGAGGCAGAAGTCCACCTTTTCATTCGCTGAGAAGAACTTTGAAGTGAACTACCAGGAGCTGAGGGAGGAGCTGGAGGAGCAGAAATGGCAGTACGAGACCAGGATCCAAAAACTTCAGGCAGGTCTGCAGACGGTGGGTCAGGGACCTGAGCGAGGATGGGTGGAGGAGGAAGCAGAGGAAGAATCGATGGTGGAAAAAGATGCAACAGAGCTAATGGAGAAGCTGCAGAAGGTGGAGCTGGAGAAGCTGGGTCTCGAGCAAAAGGTGGAAAGGAAGGAGATGGAACTCCAAAAGATGGAGGCAGATTTGAAGAAGGTGGAGCTGGAGAAGGCAAAACTCCAGAGGGTGGAGATGGAGAAAGCAAAGTTGGTGGAGAATGTGGAGGAGAAGCAGGCAGAACTCCAGAGGGTGGAGATGGAGAAAGCAAAGCTGGTGGAGAATGTGGAGGAGAAGGAGGCAGAGCTCCAGAGGGTGGAGATGGAGAAAGCAAAGCTGGTGGAGAATGTGGAGGAGAAGGAGGCAGAGCTCCAGAGGGTGGAGATGGAGAAAGCAAAGCTGGTGGAGAACTTGGAGAAGAAGGAGGCAGAGCTCCAGAGGGTGGAGATGGAAAATGCAGAGCTGATGAAGCGGGTGGAGGATAAGGAGGTAGGCCAGGTGAAGGCAGGGTTTGTGGAGCGGTCGGAGCAGAAGGAAGAGGAGCTTTGCACCCTGAGGGAGGAGGTGACTGCTCTGGAGAAGGAACTGGAAGCTCTAAAAGGACGGCAGCTGGAAGGTGGAGGTATTTGCTCCATCCAGGATCATCATCTTCAGATCACAGCGCTGGAGGAGGAACTGAAGGCGCTCCGCACCTCATTTAGGTAGGCCGATGTTTTTATACGTACCACGTGAGGATGATGATGATGATGATGATGATGATGATGATTATTGATCCTTGCTTAATGCTGACTAGGGTTCTAGAGCTGAGCATGTCCTGCTCGCTGAGCTCACCCTTCTTCAGCTGTTCTGACTGAGACCAGTATAGACCACAGGAGCTCCCGAGGCCGAGACCCAGTCGGTCTGCGGGTGTTGGGCTCTGTAGCTCGGCTTAGTTAGCAGAACCTCCCAAAGAGCATGAAGAAGAATCGCCAAGGAAGCTAGACTCAGAAGTGCACATACCGCAGAGAAGGCCATGTTCTAGCTAACAGAGTCACGCTTTCCACACATTCACAGGATCAAGGCTCCTGTTAGGAGCACGGAGACGTGAGTGTGCTGTCTGGGCTGTGGTTCCGCTGAGAGACGCTGCGGCGTGTAGTTTAACCAGCCAAACACCGGAGCAGGGTTCTATAGTTCTGGTTCTGGAGGGCTGATGTCCTGAACAGTTTGGTGATTCCATGCTCAAACTCCACTCGTCTGGTAATGCCAGGCCGGTTCTCCTGGGTTTAACAAGGGAAATCGCCCAAGAACCCTGGAGTGACGGGCGCTCCGATTTGAGATGGGCGTGTTTGGTTCTAGGTGGTTCCGCCTCTGACTGCGGCTGTTTTCTCACGGGTCACACAGGCTTGCTCTCCTGGACCCGGTTCTCTAAACCTGCATCTGGTGCTGGACGTCTGCTGGTTTCCCATTAGCTAGTTCAGCAGGTTCTGAGCATTAATCCCTGAACCGGGTTCGAGGATCTGAACTGCAGTGTGTAATGGAAGCTGCTGCTGCTGCTGCTGTGCTTCCTCTGCAGGTCTGAAGATCATCAGAAACACCACACCGCCCAGCCGCCGTTCCTTTCTGTGGTTCTTGGGGAAGGTTCTGCGTTTGAGTGTCGGTTCCTTTGTGATTCTTCGTCAGGCTCTCTCTCTCTCTCTGTTCTGCCTCAAGCTCTTAGAATGGTTCTCCTTTTCAGTCTTAGTTCCTTGGTTCATCATGTTCTTACAGGAGGTTCTCCTTTTCAGGGGTCTCTTTCTTGTTCTCTTTAGGAGGTTTTGTCTCGGTACCGGTCAGTGGTTGTTCCTTATACTCTTGCAAAGTTCTCCTGTTCAGTCTGTGTTCTTCTCGGTGGTTCTCCCTCTTGTGCTTTGGGAGGAGTCCTGTTCCTGGTTCTTCCCCATGCTCTTAACAGGCTTTTCTTGGTCGTGGTTCTTCGATGGTTCTCATGCTCCCTGGTAGGGGGTGTCAGTTTTTCTCCGTGGTCCTCATTCTCCTGAGGAGGTTCTCCCTTTGAGGTCTGGTCCTCTCAGTTGTTCCTCCTCATGTTCTTGGGGATGTTCTCTTTTGGGGCTCTGTTCTTCCTCATGCTCTTCTGACCCATGGTTCTCTAGTGGTTCTCATGCATTTAGGGAGGTTCTCCTGTTGAGTTTTGGTTCCTCTCATGCTCCTGTGGAGGTGTTTTTATTAGGATTGTTAGATGGCGGTTCTTCTTTTGAATCTTGGTTTCCATGGCGATTAGCTGGTAAGGTGATTGGTTAGCAGTTATCCAACCTATCTTCACTGTATGCTGTCAGGAGCGCGGAGCGGGATCGGCTCGTTGTCCTGCAGCAGGAAGAGGAATTGCTGCCGGAGGAGGAGGAGGAGGAGGAAGTGCATGAGGGACTAGAGGAAGTGGAGGCGGTACCTGTGGAGGGTCTCCTTGCTCCACCCCTCGCCCAGGCAGAGAGAGAGAGGGAGAGAGGATCAACAGCGCAGAGAACCCTGCCGACTGCTGTGGACACACACACTCACACACAGAGCAGCACGGAGACGCAGGTAAGACACACACACACACACACACACACACACACTTACACACAGAGCAGCACAGAGACTCAGGTAAGACACACACACACACTGTTAACGACAGAAAGAGGCAGGAGGAGAACGTTTGCTTGCTCAAGGATTGTGTGTGTGTGTGTGTGTGTGTGTGTGAGAGAGAGAGCGAGAGAGAGCGAGAGAGGCGAGTGGAGTTTCCCTGCGCAACAGTTCCATCATGAAACACGTCTGCAATGCAGCGCATCCACACACACACACACACACACACTCATACACACACATTCACACACTCGCGCTCTCTCTCTCTATCATTTCCTTTATACAGCTCTTCTTAACCATCTAACGAGAGGTTATAATGAGAGAGAGAGAGAGAGAGACATACACACACACACACACACACAGAGAGAGAGAAACAGTCCGTGTGGAGGAAGATGAGTGATGATGAGGAGGGAGAACAGAGCTCACATTCAGACCTGACAACAAGTGAGAGGTAGAGAGACACTCGAGCACACAGGCAGGAAATGAGAGAGAGGGAGAGGGGGAGAAAGGATTTCAGGCTGGAGCTGATTATCATTATTATCAATATTGATGATGAGGATGATGAAGGTGATGAAGAGTGTGAGTGAGTGTGTGCTGTGGTCTGAAGTGGTGGTAGGGTGGAGTTGAGCAGTGAAACTGGGTGGAGGTAATGGAGGAGGGACGGAGGTCATTACACAGACTGACCCTTAGAACGCTAGAACGCTAGAACCCGGATCGGATCAGAGTGTGCTGTTGGGTTCTGCATGTATTAGTGCTGTTTGATGCACCTGCAGAAGAGCTGTGGATATGCTGTAGCGCCCCCTGCTGACACGCTGCAGGTGGAAGTGGTGCACTGGCTGGAGGGTTATGTAACACACTGATGAAGTTCTCAGTCCACAGTTCTCAGACCGGGTCAGCACTGTTCTAAGACTGTTCTCCGGGTTCTCTAACCAGCGTGAGGCACTGGATATTAATCTGTGTGTGTGTGTGTGTGTGTGTGCTACAAAGCCAAGAATGGACCAGCCCCTCCGTACTTGATGGCAGTGGTCAAAAGCTGATCCGCACCAAGAGCCCTTCGAGCTTCAAGTACGGCTCGGCTCGACCCACCATCCCTCAAAATCCGCGGAAGACAAGCGTCCAGGCTTTTTTCTGTCCTGACCAAAGTGGTGGAACGAGCTGCCCCTGGATGTCCGAACGGCAGAGTCACTCGCTGTCTTCATACGCAGACTGAAGACCCACCTCTTCAGAGAGTACTTGGACGAATAGTTCTATGGACGCCTTATTGTCTTGTGTTTAGTAATGTCTAAAGCTTAGAGGTATCTTTTGAATTATTAGTCTATTCTAACTAGCTGAGGTTTTTCTTGGGTAAATAGCAAAGCACTTTGTAAGTCGCTCTGGATAAGAGCGTCTGCTAAATGCCGTAAATGTAAATGTGTGTGTGTGTGTGTTGTCTCTAGGCGAAGATCAGAGATATCCACAGTGATGGAGAGACAGAAGCCCGCTCAGTGACCTGCCCACTCAGCATGGAGGGGTCTGACCATGTAAGTCCAGGTTTTGTCCATTACACCTCTTTAGTCCACAGCAGCATGGGTCAGAACGGGTCAGTCCACAGCAGCATGGGTCAGAACGGGTCAGTCCACAGCAGCATGGGTCAGAACGGGTCAGTACACAACAGCATGGGTCAGAACAGGTCAGTACAAAGTTATGCTGGTCAGTATGGGTCCGTTTACCTCGGTATAGGAATAGTTTATGAACTGTAGGGTTGTGATGGTGAGGTTTTTAATAATAATAATTATGCTGGATGTCGTCAGCGTGCTGCGCTGGGTTATTAGTAGGTCTGGTTAAGTGGGTTTAGAATGCAGCCTTCACCAGAGCCCTTTACCACATCAATCGCAGAGAGGAGTGAGGACCCTCAGCACCCCCACCCTTTGTGTGGTGTACAATGCCCCCCACTCCACCTCCAGGTTATGTTAAATCGCAGGTGTTCTCCTCACCCGGCTCAGAAAGCGCTGTTCCGGTGGTGGATCTCCTTCTTCATTAGGTTCTGGTGTAAAAGCTCGGTTGGCTTTGTGAACATGCTCGGCGGTTTTGACCCTCAGCACGGTTCTCTGATTAAACCACTGCTGTTCTAGACAGTGGCTGAGTGCAGACTGGCCTGCACCTAAACTACATCCCAGCTGAATACAGATCTACCACCTTCTTACCATAATTAGCTGCGTCTCTGTGGGTGGAGCTGATGTTCTGCAGGAGACTGGAGCTGGGGTTCAGACTCTGCAGTAGTTCAGTACTAGTCTTAGTACTCTATTCAGTTCTGCTGGAAGCTAAAGGGTTAAACCTGTGAAACTAAACAGAAAACCGTCCAATCAGAGCTGTTCTCTCAGTGCTCTCTAGGAAGATTCAGCTGAAGCAGCTCTCCCATTGGTCAGGACTTCACTGGTAGAACTGAAGGCTGTCAGACTAACCACCATCATGTTCTGTGTCATTCTGGAGGTTCTATATAGACTGTGGGTGAGTGGTAATGTGAACAGGAAAATATTACCAGTCCTTATGGGGGTTCTAGATTGTCTGAGTATGTAGGCAATAGTGTGAGCAGAATAAGTGTCACTTCTGAAGGTTCTAGATAGGCTGTAGGTGTGAACAGAATAAACTTCACTCTAAATCTTCTGAAGGTTCTCGATAGGCTGTAGGTGTGAACAGAATAAACTTCACTCTAAATCTTCTGGAGGTTCTAGATAGGCTGTAGGTGTGAACAGAATAAACTTCACTCAATCTTCTGGAGGTTCTAGATAGGCTGTAGGTGTGGACAGAATAAACATCTCTCTAGTTCTTCTTTTCACTGTTTGGGAGGTTCTTTGCCTGCAGGTCTGCTCCAGGTTCCTGTACCACAGATTGTTGATAGGCCTGAGATCTGGACTTTGACTTGGTTACTGGAGAACGTTTACAGTGGTTCTTGGCGGAGCCGTTCTGTAGTTCCTGTCTCTCTCTCTCTCTGCAGGAAGAGTGCCGGTTGCAGATGGAGGCTCTGAGGATCAGTCTGAGTCAGATTCACGCTGCACAGCTGGAGCTGCTCCAGGAGAGTCTGGCTGAGGGTGCAGGTGAGTGGGGGTGCAGGGGGGCGCGGGGGGAGTGAGGGCGCAGGGGATTTCGGGGTATCTGCTGGTGAGGGTTTAGGGGCGGATCAACGTGAGGCTGTGACGTTCTGTAGTGTATTAGCCTCCTCTCGGTTCTGAATGCGCTGTTCAGTTCTGGTGTAGAACCGAAGAAAAGAGCAGGGTTCTTCCGCTGGTAGGAAACATGTCCACGTCCTTTATTTCCTAATCAGACGTAATTGCGTAGTGTGTTTACTCACAGAGAACTCTAGAAGCTCTAGAACCACAGTTGGTTAAATTCTCATGCGGTTCCATGCTGCAGACCCTAACTGTTCTGTAATCCCCTGAGAACACTCCTCACACCTGCAGCCAGGGAATAATGTCTGTTAATGAAGCCTAGAGTGCTCCAGACGGCGCTCTGCTGGAACACAGCGGTAAAAACAAAGGAGCCGAACTCGGTCAGGCTTGAAATGGACAAAAGCTGAGAACAAGAGAGCCCTTCTAAAGAGAACGGTTCTGTGAAAAGTCACTTTTACACGTTTAGGAGCTAATTCATTTAAACATGCCTGGATTAGCCCTGATCCCAGCGCCGATCCACTGGATCAGACCAGAACACCCCTGGCAGCTACAGGTGAGTGTGGACCAGGTCGGGGGTGAGGAGTGGGCAGGCACGGCGGGTTTGATCCATTATTAATGGCGCAGTGGAGCACTGGGGGACGGGGAGGGGGGGGGACACTCCTCTCTTATCTCACTTTGATCATGAAAGCTCTGCTCTGGCGTGTGAGTCCAGACGGCTCGGAGTGCAGAGGTCACCTTATCGAGTCTAATGGCCTGTTTTGTCTTTTCCAGCGTCCAGAGATGATCCCAAGTGCCGCAGTTTTAGGGAGGAGGTCTCTGAGGAACACGGGAAGCTAGTTCAGGTGAGAGAGTTCCGCTCATTGATTGATTTTCAGTCATGATCTGAACCTGACCAGCATTTACCCACACGCACGGTCAGCGGCTCCGACACGCAGCCTTATAAACAGACTGTATTAATAACAGTAATAAACACAGCCTCCCACTCCTCTCACACACACTGCTGTATCTGCCTTAATGTGTGGGTTCACCATATGTGATAAACGCCATATGCTCTGCCTGTGTGTGTGTGTCTATCCAGATGGTGTGTGATGATCAGACAGCGAGGCGTGAGGACGTCCACAGCTCCAGCCCTGCTGGACCCCCCCTCTGCCGTAAATATACTATACTTGCACTGTTTCTGTCTGTCCACGCACTGGAAGCACTGGAAGGAGATGTGAGGTTGTGCTGTGGTTAACAGAGGGTGTATTCACATATTGATGTATGGAAATGTGGTGATGTACTGTATCAGTTCCCGATCACAGTATTGATTATTAATGAATAGTTTACAGGTACAGGTTGGTGTCAGATAGCTTCATTTAGTGTTTCGTTTAAACCCCGACCACTAGAGGGCAGTGTTGTACTCACTATGGGTGATGGGAGCTACAAGTGCTCTTACTCGTAGTGTCTCCCGTAGTTACTGTTACTATGCCGGGTTTTTAGATTGAGGTATTTGGTGGCACCCGTAACGCTCATACTGTGGCAAACAGCAAGTTTCTAAAGCTAAGCATGGTTAAACTATCTAGAACACGGTGAACCTAAACCACATGCCCAGCTAATCTCCATACATATGTCTCTTAACTCCTTTAGAACCACAGCCAGGTCTTCGTTAAAGCCTCACTGAAAAATCAATGTTCTGTGTGCAGAGCCGAGGGTAGAAGGCGGCCGCTTGGCTGGCTTGGAGATGGAGAAGATGTTGAGGCTGGAGTTCCAGGAGCAGCAGGAGCTTCAAGAGCAGCAGCACCAGCAGGAGATCCAGCGCCTGAGGAGCTATTACAACCAGCAGACCCAGGAGACCGAGGAACGCTGCAGGAACGAGATCATCCTGCTGCAGAACAGACTGCAGGAACTGACCGGGGCAGATGCCATCTATAGGTAAAACAGACACACTGTAGGGGGCACTCTATATTACTCATATGATCCACACACTAATTCTGATAGACTGTAATACACTACAGGAAGCGTAGGGGGCGCTCTATAATGCTCTATAATGATCATATGATCCACACGCTCATTCTGACAGACTGTAATACACTACAGGAAGCGTAGGGGGCGCTCTATAACGCTCTATAATGATCATGTGATCCACACGCTCATTCTGACAGACTGTAATACACTACAGGAAGCGTAGGGGGCGCTCTATAATGCTCTATAATGATCGTATGATCCACACGCTCATTCTGACAGACTGTAATACATTACAGGAAGAGTAGGGGGCGCTCTATAACGCTCTATAATGTTCATATGATCCACACGCTCATTCTGACAGACTGTAGTACACTACAGGAAGCGTAGGGGGCGCTCTATAATGCTCTATAATGTTTATATGATCCACACGCTCATTCTGACAGACTGTAATACACTACAGGAAGCGTAGGGGGTGCTCTATACTGC
>NC_132879.1:59760369-59767863 GCF_030463535.1 Salminus brasiliensis
TGCAGGACGTCCTGAGCAGAACTCTCCAGCTGGTAAACTCAGGGGAGAGGCCCAGGCTTTGGGTCTGTGCTGCTAAAATACCAGCTAAATACTAAATCCCAGTTAATTCTGGAAGCAACCATCAACCATCTCACATCTGTAAAAGAGCTGAAGATGAAAAGAGGAGGAGCTTCTACAGCAGGGTAATGATCCCAAACACACCAACACCTACAATGCACTGCCTCTAGAAGAGCGAGCTGAGGGCTCTGCTGTGATCCTCACAGCCCCCCGACCTGAACATCATCACACATCTGCTGCTAGACTCCAAAAGAACTTGAGCAGCAAGACGACCCAGGATCCTCACTTGAACCTCACAGATCTAGAACCTGGGGGGAAATCCCCCTGTCGAGAACGGAGAGACTCTTAGCTGCTGCAGAGGAACAGAGCTCGTAGACATAGACGGGCTCCAGACGGGGCTTGTCTGAGGTCCATGTTCAGACCAGATGTTTAGTGGAGTGTCTGCTGCTCTGCAGGTGATCGTGCAGATGTCTGTGGAGTTCGCCCAGCAGACCGAAGTGGCTCGACTCAGCAGACAGCAGGACTCGGACGAGCGGAGGTGAGAGACTGCAGGAGGAGCTGAGGGAGAGAGACGAGGAGGTCCTGCTGCTCAGGAACAGGCTGGAGATGCTGGAGGTCGTCACAGCACACACACTCAGGTACCGGTGCTGAAACTGCGGGTTATGCTTGCACTCCTGCTGTACACTGGATCAGCACCGGCTCAGACACTGACCTCGTTACAGAGGGGGGATATCGATCAGACCCTGACCGGCTGAGAATTCCCCTTCCTCCAGACCCCACAGCGCCCCCCTGCTGGCCACAGGGTTGTCCTGTAGCAGCAGTTGACAGGTGTGATGGACCTGAATTAGACAGAAAACGAGAACTAGCAGTGGAGAACCCTCAGAACTTCTAGGTGGTCCGAGAACGTCTGTATGCCTGCTGTGCTGGCTGACCAGCACCAGACCAGTGTAAACCCGCCGTGCAGTTTGGGCTGATGATTCCACCGGTCTGCTGCAGGGTGGAGCGAGTGTGAGGGGTCAGTGGTGTATGTTCAGACGGCGGGTGGGGTTGGGAGTGGGGGGGTCCTCATGCTGATGGTGCTGGGCTGTTCATGATCATACAGAGATGAAGCAGCTCTTCAGTACAGTCCAGCTCAGTTCATCAGCAGCGCTCTGAGGCTCCCTTCAGAACATCTACTGATTTGCAACAGAGCGGCTTTCATCTCACACACACAACACACACACACACACACACACACACTGATGAAGCTGTAGATTGTACTCTGAACATAGCCTCCTCTTTCCTATTGAGTTCAGAGCAGCTCCCTGTCTCAGTGTGTTGGTGAGGGTCTGATCTGTCGGTCCTCCTGTGGCCTGGACTGCGCTCTGCGTTTACTGCTTCAGCACATATATGAGCATAGCTCCTCCACTGACCGCTGAGGAGGAGGAGGAGGATGATGATGACCATCCCCTCTCACAGAAGTCTCCAGCAGTGACTCTCACACACTTTTAGACTGCAGGTTTGATGATGCTAATCCAGTTCTCTTTAGGGACTACTTTCTGTAGCCGCACTACACCCTGCAGCATGTATCCCTCCACCATTTTAATGATCTGATTTTAAAAGCAGGTTCTAGAGCCGAACTCTTCTCAGAACGCGTCTCACTCAGTGTGTCATTACTTTATTTTATTTTATAATATATTTAATAATTTATTTAATAATAGAAATAAAGGGAATTATTTATTAAACGCAAAGTTCAATTAAATTCATTTTAGATTAACATATTAATTAACATTTATTTATTATTATAACATTTAATAAATATTATAACAATTAATCATTATTACCACTAATGGATGGTAAAATACTGCCACAGCAGGCTCACCACCCCTTTTGAGCCCCAAAGCTGAAGTCGTGACCAGTTATGATAAGAGTATGATGGGCAACCTGATAGGACGAGTTGGGGAGATGAGATGGGCTGGTGGTCATCATCCAACATCCTGTCCTCACTAACACACTTGTGACTGATGCAGTCAGATCCTCACAGCAATGCTCCTCTTTCATCAAATGAGGGTTTAGGTTTCAGTGCCGATGACGAGAACCAGTGTGTCTGGGGTTCATGGTGGGTCGTCGCGTGTTCTAGCTATACACAGGTGGGTCTTCAGGGTTAGAGCAGTGGTCTCCAACCCTGCTCCTAGTGATCTGCCTTCTCCAGCCTTAATCTAATCAATCTGCTGATTGGCTTGCATGAAGGGCTGCACTTGGGTTATAGGTGAAGGTGATCTCAGGAGGAGGTGAGGAGTGAGTGTAGACTAATACACACTACTGACTCCACAGCAGGAAATACGGCCCGAAGAGGACGAAGGTCCGCAAGCAGAACCAAAGGCCACGGAAAGTGATGATGAAGAATATGAGAGTGTACCTGAAGGACAAGCAGAGGGTCATATCACTGAGGAGCTGCAGGACCGATATTCTGGACATGATTACAGAGAAGACTGTGGAAAATATCATGAGAGAGGTTCTAGAGCGGACCCCAGAGAAGGTTCTAGAAAAGACTCTGAAGGAGATCACAGAGAAAATTGTGAAGATGATCACAGGGAAGTGTGTGGAGGTCACAGAGAACCTTCTGAAGATCACCCTGAAGGTTCTGGAGGACATTCAGAACAGCACAGAGAAGGTTCTGAAGGAGATGACCCAGAAGGCTCTGAAGGAGATGACGTGGAGGATTCTGGAGAAGGTTTTGGAGATGATCACAGAGAACGTTCTGATGAGTCTGCAGTGGGTTCTTCATGCCATGGTGATGGGGATGGTAATGGTGGTGACGGGTAATGGTGAGGATGATGACGGTGGTGACGGTAATGGTGAGGATGATGACGGTGGTGGAGGAAACGTGAGGATGAGGACACTGAAGGTGTAGATGAGGCTCAGGCCCTGTTGGCTCATCTGCAGAATGAACTGCTCTGCAAGCTGAGGAACATGCTCAGGTTCTGGAGGAACTCAGGTGTTCTCATGTTCTCCAGCTAGAGCACCACAGGAGACCAGCTGACCCAACTGACCACCCACATTCACACCCTGTCCACACAGCTGGAGGAGGTACAAACTTTCTGTTCTTACAGCTAGTGTAGGTAGACAGGTAGACTCCCAGAAAGCAACCCTAGACCCACCTCAGCCTCTAGAAACCGCAAGCCGAGAGGGTCCGATAACTGAAGACTAAGAATGGTGGTCCAGGATCGTTCTTATTCTTCAGCATTACGTGTGTGTGTGTGTGTGTGTGTGTGTGTGTAATTAGAGGTACAGCTCTACACTCTGCAGCTCCTGCACTGCTGTTTGTCTGAGTGTGTTTCCTGTGCTTGTCCAGCAGGGGGCAGAGCAGCAGCAAGAGATGGAGGGAGAGGAAGAAGAGGAGAGCCAAGGAGGGAAGATACAATGTCCAGCATGCAAAGCAGCTGGACACAGACAGAAATGGTGTGTGTGTGTGTGTGTGTGTGTGTTTAATGAGATATAAACTGTAAAGGTTTCAGTTCAACTGAAATTTGACTGTGAACACACACTACTGAACACAGAGCAGTGTTTCATCCCCTCCCTCGCTCTCTGTCTGTCTCTCTCTCTCTGTGTCTCTCTGTCTGTCTCTCTCTCTCTGTGTCTCTCTCTGTCTCTCTGTCTCTCTGTCTCTCTCTCCTCTCTCTGTCTCTCTCTCTCTCTCTCTCTCGCTCTCGCTCTCGCTCTCTGTCTGTCTCTCTCTCTCTCTCTCTCTCTCTCTCTCTCTCTCTCTCTCTCTCTCTCGCTCTCTCTGTCTGTCTCTTCTCTCTCTCTCTCTCTCTCTCTCTCTCTCTCTCCGCTCTCTCTCTCTGTCTCTCTCTCTCTCTCTCTTACTCACTCGTGCGCTCTCTTACTATCGTTGTTATTCTCCTTGACCACCAGGAGGTGGAGTCTGTCTCCACAGCAGCCAATCAACACAGGTGCACCTGTTGCTATAGCAGCGAGGCGAGGCTATGAACAGAGAGCTGTGTGTGTGTGTGTGAATTTGCCTGTGTGTGTGTGTGTGTGTGTGTGTGTGTGTGTGTGTGTGTGTGTACTGTAGGGACTCAGGACAGAGACTGTGCTGGAGTTCAGTGTGTGTGTGTGTGTGTGTGTGTGTTGATGAAATGACGGGTTTCCTCTCGGTGTTGTCGCTCTTACCTGTCCGGCACCTGCAGGAGAGAGAGAGAAGGATGAGGAGAGAGATACGATGAAGGAGATAAAGGAGGATGTGATGTCACAGCTTTCTTCGCAGGACACGGAGTCTTCCTCTGACCTCATCACGACTGAAAGGTAAGTCAGGAAGTGACCCCCACTCCCAAATAATATATATATATATATATATATATATATATATATATATATATATATATATACAGCAACAATAATTAAGAATAATGATGACCTGAGCTTAAAGCTGGAGGAGCTTCAGCGGTTCTTTGGTAAAGACAGTGGTTTTGTATAGAAGCATCACAGCTCAGAGAACCAAGAGGTGGAAGACCTTCTGTAGATGGTTCATCCTAGCACTGGACAGGGTTCCACCTTTATTATGAGAACTGTCTCAGTCTCTGTAGAACCTCTTTGTGCTTGAAAAATAGAAGAGATGAGCATCAACACTATAGAAGAAATTATTTCAATGGAGAAAAAACCCTTCTATCAAAAACAGGCTGGTCCGGCTAGTCGATCAGATGAGCTTTTACCAGTAAAGGGCATATATCATTTGAGCTTGATGGTTTAGCTGAACCACAAGCATGATCAACAGACCAGGCTAAACAACAGTATGACCAGCCCAACCAGCTTGACGACCAGCTTGGTCAAGTTGCTGATAGGGTCATTTTCATTTGAGTTTAATGGACTAGCTGCTCTATATCAGTCACCCAGTTTAAGGTGTTTCCTTACGTGAATGACCAGCTTAGGCCATCTGCCACCAGCAAACATGTTCTAGAGCCGGTTCTTCATTAGAGAAGTAAAGCAGTTAATGAAACGAGAAGGTTTTGACAACATTGGCTGACAGCTCCAGTGTAAGACCAGAGAGATGAGTGTTTTTTTCCACTAAAATGAACTGTGTCCTTCTGTGTAGGAATCTGCTGCGGAAGGCAATGAGAAGCTGCGTCAGGTCTAGTAGATGTATTGAAAACCACAGCAGCAACGGAGGAGACGATTGGACGGCATGTGGAGGTGCTACTAGAGACATCCAGCAGAGGTCAGCAGTCTGCACCCAGAGGTAAGTGACTGCTGCATACAGACAACCTCAATAAACACTTCCTATCACTGGAATAGGAGATATTAGTACATACACACCTCAATAACCAACTCCTATACACTAGAATAGAGATATTAGCCCATACACACCTCAATAAACACTCCTATACACTAGAATAGAGATATAGTACATACACACCTCAATAAACACTCCTGTACACTAGAATAGGAGATATTAGTCCATACACACCTCAATAAACACTCCTATTACACTAGAATAGAGATATTAGCCCATACCACACTCAATAAACACTCCTATACACTAGAATAGAGATATTAGCCCATACACACCTCAATAAACACTCCTATACACTAGAATAGAGATATTAGCCCATACACACCTCATAAACACTCCTATACACTAGATAGGAGATATTAGCCCATAAACACCTCAATAAACACTCCTATACACTAGAATAGAGATATTAGTCCATACACACCTCAATAAACACTCCTATACACTAGAATAGAGATATTAGTTCATACACACCTCAATAAACACTCCTATACACTAGAATAGGAGATATTAGTCCATACACACCTCAATAAACACTCCTTACACTAGAATAGAGATATTAGTCCATACACACCTCAATAAACACTCCTATACACTAGAATAGGAGATATTAGTCCATACACACCTCAATAAACACTCCTATACACTAGAATAGGAGATATTAGTCCATACACACCTCAATAAACACTCCTATACACTAGAATAGAGATATTAGTCCATACACACCTCAATAAACACTCCTATACACTAGGATAGGAGATATTAGTCCATACACACCTATACACTAGAATAGGAGATATTAGTCCATACACACCTCAATAACACTCCTGTACACTAGAATAGGAGATATTAGTACATACACACCTCAATAACACTCCTATACACTAGAATAGAGATATTAGTCCATACACACCTCAATAAACACTCCTATACACTAGAATAGGAGATATTAGTCCATAAACACGTGAATAAACACTCCTATACACTAGAATAGAAGATATTAGTCCATACACACCTCAATAAACACTCCTATACACTAGAATAGGAGATATTAGTACATACACACCTCAATAAACACTCCTATACACTAGAATAGGAGATATTAGCCCATAAACACCTCAATAAACCCTCCTATACACTAGAATAGGAGATATTAGTACATACACACCTCAATAAACACTCCTATACACTAGAATAGGAGATATTAGTCCATACCACCTAATAAACACTCCTATACACTAGAATAGGAGATATTAGCCATACACACCTCAATAAACACTCCTGTACACTAGAATAGGAGATATTAGTCCATACACACCTCCAATAAACACTCCTATACACTAGAATAGAGATATTAGCCCATAAACACCTCAATAAACACTCATATACACTAGAATAGGAGATATAGTCATAACACCTCAATAAACACTCCTATACACTAGAATAGGAGATATTAGTCCATAAACACCTCAATAAACACTCCTATACACTAGAATAGGAGATATTAGTCCATACACACCTCAATAAACACTCCTATACACTAGAATAGGAGATATTAGTCCATAAACACCCTCAATAAACACTCCTATACACTAGAATAGAGATATTAGTCCATACACACCTCAATAAACACTCCTATACACTAGAATAGGAGATTAGTCATACACACTCAATAAACACTCCTATACACTAGAATGAGATATTAGCCCATAAACACCTCATAAACACTCATATACACTAGAAATAGGAGATATTAGTCCATAAACACCTCAATAAACACTCCTATACACTAGAATAGAGATATTAGCCCATAAACACCTCAATAAACACTCATATACACTAGAATAGGAGATATTAGTCCATACACTCCTATACACTAGAATAGAGATATTAGCCATAAACACCTCAATAAACACTCATATACACTAGAATAGGAGATATTAGTCATAAACACCTCAATAAACACTCCTATACACTAGAATAGAGATATTAGCCCATAAACACCTCAATAAACCACTCATATACACTAGAATAGGAGATATTAGTCCATAAACACCTCAATAAACACTCCTATACACTAGAATAGAGATATTAGTCTATAAACACCTCATAAACACTCCTATACACTAGAATAGAGATATTAGTCTATAAACACCTCATAAACA
>NC_132879.1:59768063-59770563 GCF_030463535.1 Salminus brasiliensis
TGCCATCACTTGTTAGAATTGTACTGAATTAGCCTCGTCGCTAAAGTCGGCAGCCTGTTTGGCTGATCAGCTGCATTTTTCTGTTAGAAGGAGAACATTGATTATTTCGATTGGATGATCAGTCTAATTGATTTCCCGCTGGTTCTGAGGTGCAGCGTTCACCCCGCAGCTCCTCCATTCTGACTAACATCTGGCTGGGTGCAATTAGCGTTGTCCTCTCCGTGCTAATGTGTGAATGTGTGTGTGCTGACGGGCGTTAGACCTCCTGGAGGAGACCGAGAAGCTCATGCAGGGAGAAGGTGGAGGTGCAAACGTCAGGCAGAGAAGGAACATGCTGAGCTCCATGCAGCAGGTGAAGCAGCTGGAGGCAGAGCTCGAGGAACAGGTGGGGCATATCGCTGAGCTGAGGAACGCACCGGGCAGAGAGCGCTGACCTCACGCAGCAGATCAGTGCCCTGGAGAAACAGCTGGAAAACAACCGCAGGTTCCTGGACGTAAGTTGGTCAGAGGTACAGTGAGGGCCTGGGGGACTGTTGTCTGGTTGTTGTGTCCAGAAATTATCAAAAATGGCCGCTCACGTAGCTTAGCTGTTTCTGTCATTTCTGGGCACAAAAAGCCAGACGTGCAGGCGAGTCTGTCTGAGACAGAGTGTAAATGATCCTTTCATATAATTAATCAGAGAATCATTCAGTGCTGCCTCAAAGCAGAAAAAATGTACCTCCCCCCAAACTACCCCAGCAGGGCACCACATTAACCCTCCCTCCCCAAACTGTCCTTTAGGGTTACTAACCCGTTCCCAGACTACTCCTGCAGGGTACAGGACTAACTGCCCCCTCATCGCTCCCCTACCCCCGACACTTTCCAGGTTTTCTCTGTAAGTTACTGGAAACTGTCCTACGTGGGTACCCCTCTACCTCACCCTGGCTTACCCCAGAGATAACTCTTCCCTTTTTCGTACAGTTTTGGGGACATTTTAGGCAATCACAGTCGCAAAAGGGTCGTGGCAGGATGTCCTTCAGAGCAACAGAAATGCAGCATGCCTGCAGCGGTGTGATTCCAGTTGCTGGCGAAGGCTGGTCTGAATGTGAGGGTCTCCAGTGAGACCCTGTAGTTCATAGTTTCCTCCAAATGTGAAATTGCACTTTCAGTGGGAACCCCCATTTAAACCCCCTGACCTGACCTGACCCCTCACCTTTCAGGAACAGGCGATGGACAGAGAGCACGAGAGAGATGTGTTTCAGCAGGAGATCCATAAACTGGAGCAGCAGCTGAAGAACCCCCCCAAACCCCTTCCCAGCAGTGACCAGCGCCACCGAGAGGTACACTGATCATTACCTCTACCAGCAGTACTGCCACTGCCTCCACATGCTCTGCTACCCTTTCCCCAACTGACCCACAGAGGTACACCTCCAAACCCCTGTGAGACTGTTCAACAGGTAGCCTCCTACCACACTCTCAAACCTCTCCCTCACACACACACACACACACACACACACACACACACACACAGGCGTTCAGTGTGGGAATCTGCAGTTTCGGTGGATCTAGCTCAGGGCGAGGGCTCTTGTCTCTCTGAACAATAGACCAGGCTGAGGAGGACCTGCCGGTTTAGTGAGAGCAGCGGACTTGTCCTCCAGGGTAAGAGGGAGTGAGGGAGTGAGTGAGTGAGGGAGTGAGTGAGTGAGTGAGTGAGTGAGTGAGTGAGTGAGTGAGTGAGTGAGTGAGGGAGTGAGTGAGGGAGTGAGTGAGGGAGTGAGTGAGGGAGTGAGTGAGTGAGTGAGTGAGTGAGTGAGTGAGTGAGTGAGTGAGTGAGGGAGTGAGTGAGGGAGTGAGTGAGGGGAGTGAGTGAGGGGAGTGAGTGAGGGGAGTGAGTGAGGGGAGTGGAGTGAGTGAGGGGAGTGAGTGAGGGGAGTGAGTGAGGGAGTGAGGGGAGTGAGTGAGTGAGTGAGGGAGACGGGTCATGAAGCTCCTTATTGTGATGCTGTGGGTGGACGGACTTCTCGGTCACTGTGAGAACAGCTTCTGCTGAGTCTTCAGTCTCTGCCGGTTGAGTGCAGTTCAGAAAGAGCTGTGTCTGACTGATGGTGGTGACGGAGCCGACTGTATTGGTGGAGGTGACTGAGCCGACTGTAGTGATGAAGGCGACGGAGCCGACTGTTGATGGTGGCGATGGAGCCGACTGTAGTGATTGAGGCGACGGAGCCTGTAGTGATGGAGCAGACTCCGAGCAGACTGTGTTGATGGTGGCGACGGAGCTGACTGTAGTGATGGTGGCGACGGAGCCGAATGTAGTGATGGTGGCGCCGGAGCCGACTCCGAGCATAGTGGTGGAGCCGACTCCGAGCATAGTGGTGGAGGCGACGGAGCCGACTGTAGTGGTGGAGGCGACGGAGCCGACTGTAGTGGTGGAGGCGACGGAGCCGACTGTAGTGGTGGAGGCGACGGAGCCGACTGTAGTGGTGGAGGCGACGGAGGCGACGGAGCCGTCTGTAGTGCTGGA
>NC_132879.1:59775563-59785563 GCF_030463535.1 Salminus brasiliensis
CAGACTTCAGTGTCAGCATCTCAGATTTGCATAGATGAAGGTCTCTATGTTCTGGTCCGATAACCACTGAGTGAAGCTGCTGTTGAGAGATGCGCGGTTCTGTTCCGACAGTGGCGATCTGTAATTGATCATCACATGACTCCAGTGGTCTGATGAGGTTTGTGAGGTGTGTTGCTGAAGTGATGAGTGGTGGATTTTTAAAGAGTGCAGATAACTGTATTAATCTGACCTGAGAACGTCCCCCTGCTGGGCCCGGTTTATCCAGAACCGTTCTGCACTCGTTAAATTACAACCGGCCCGTTCTCTGACAGGCTGACTCACTCTCACAGTGCTAACCTAAACACTGCTGATTGTGGTGTGTGTGTGTGTGTGTGTGTGTGTGTGTGTGTGTGTGTGTGTGTGTTCGTTCAGCAGTTCAGTTTATGCATGCCTGATAGTCCCTCTTCTGCCTGCCTTTAAGAAGCACAGGTTCCTTCTCCTTCAGTACTCTAGTGTAATCTAGTCTGTTCTAATGGGGACAGAACCGTTACTGTTCTCTAGAACCCGTGTGTTCTTACGTCTGGCAGAAGGAGTGAGTCTCACCCTCTTCCAAATATTACATTCATTTACTAGAGCTTTAATAACCGGGTTAAACAGTTGCAGCGCTGCCCTGATTTAAACCCACAGAGCTGAAATACTCCCCCTTCAGGAGTCTGGAGTCACGGTTTACAAATTCACACTATTATTAATGTTATTAATTCTATATTAATTTTATATTTTTGAGTTTGTTTTAGGAAGACATTCTTACATTTTATATATATATATATATATATACTGTAAATATCCACGATCTAACTGATTCTTTATGATTACTTCATACTGGATATTAATGCTATTAGAGCTTCATACTGGATATTAATGCTATTAGAGCTTCATACAGGATATTAATGTTATTAGAGCTTCATACTGGATATTAATGCTATTAGAGCTTCATTCTGGATATTAATGTTATTAGAGCTTCATACTGGATATTAATGCTATTAGAGCTTCATACTGGATATTAATGCTATTAGAGCTTCATACTGGATATTAATGCTATTAGAGCTTCATTCTGGATATTAATGTTATTAGAGCTTCATACTGGATATTAATGCTATTAGAGCTTCATACTGGATATTAATGCTATTAGAACTTCATACTGGATATTAATGTTATTAGAGCTTCATACTGGATATTAATGTTGTTAGAACTTCATTCTGGATATTAATGTTATTATAACCTCATACTGGATATTAATGTTATTAGAGCTTCATACTGGATATTAATGCTATTAGAACTTCATACTGGATATTAATGTTATTATAACCTCATACTGGATATTAATGTTATTAGAGCTTCATACTGGATATTAATGCTATTAGAACTTCATACTGGATATTAATGTTATTATAACCTCATACTGGATATTAATGTTATTAGAGCTTCATACTGGATATTAATGTTATTAGAGCTTCATACTGGATATTAATGCTATTAGAACTTCATACTGGATATTAATGTTATTATAACCTCATACTGGATATTAATGTTATTAGAGCTTCATACTGGATATTAATGTTATTAGAGCTTCATACTGGATATTAATGTTATTAGAACTGCATGCTGGATATTAATGTTATTAGAGCTTCATACTGGATATTAATGTTATTAGAACTGCATGCTGGATATTAATGTTATTAGAACTGCATGCTGGATATTAATGTTATTAGAACTGCATACTGGATATTAATGTTATTAGAACTTCATTCTGGATATTAGTGTTATTAGAACTTCATACTGGATATTAATGTTATTAGAGCTTCATACTGGATATTAATGCTATTAGAGCTTCATGCTGGATATTAATGTTATTAGAACTTCATACTGGATATTAATGTTATTAGAACTTCATTCTGGATATTAGTGTTATTAGAGCTTCATACTGGATATTAATGTTATTAGAGCTTCATACTGGATATTAATGCTATTAGAGCTTCATACTGGATATTAATGTTATTAGAACTTCATGCTGGATATTAATGCTATTAGAACTTCATGCTGGATATTAGTGTTATTAGAACTTCATACTGGATATTAATGTTATTAAAGCTTCATACTGGATATTAATGCTATTAGAACTTCATACTGGATATTAATGCTATTAGAACTTCATACTGGATATTAATGATATTAGAGCTTCATACTGGATATTAATGATATTAGAGCTTCATACTGGATATTAATGATATTAGAGCTTCATACTGGATATTAATTTATTAGAACTTCATACTGGATATTAATGCTATTAGAACTTCATATTGGATATTAGTGTTATTAGAGCTTCATACTGGATATTAATGTTATTAGAGCTTCATACTGGATATTAATGTTATTAGAACTTCATACTGGATATTAATGTTATTAGAACTTCATACTGGATATTGATGTTATCAGAGCTTCATACTGGATATTAACGCTATTAGAGCTTCATACTGGATATTAATGTTATTAGAACTTCATACTGGATATTAATGATATTAGAACTTCATACTGGATATTAATGCTATTAGAGCTTCATACTGGATATTAATGATATTAGAACTTCATACTGGATATTAATGTTATTAGAGCTTCATACTGGGTATTAACGTTATTAGAGCTTCATACTGGATATTAACGCTATTAGAGCTTCATACTGGATATTAATGTTATTAGAACTTCATACTGGATATTAGTGTTATTAGAACTTCATACTGGATATTAATGTTATTAGAGCTTCATACTGGATATTAATGCTATTAGAACTTCATACTGGATATTAATGTTATTAGAGCTTCATACTGGGTAATAATGTTAGAGGATGAGCAGATCAGGATTGGTTATTTAATAGAATAAATCCGTAATTCCAGGCTTCTGAGTGGTGGATCAGGTCTGTTGAGTGCTGGGGTATTTGGGACTGGGTTCTGGGTGCGTCAGATTCTGTTTCTTCTTTTCTGACTTTTCTGGGTTGTGGCACTCCCAGGAGGTGGAGAAGAAGAGTGAGCTGGTACTGGAGCTGGAGGCTCAGGTGGAGTATCTGCGCGGAGAACAGGAGCGGCTAAAACGGGACAGCGAGGAGGAGGTGGAGCAGCTCAACTCTGTGATCGAGAAGCTCCAGCAGGAACTGTCCCATATAGAGCATAAACAGAGCCCTGAGGAGGAGGAGGAGGAGGAGCTCGATGAACTGAAACAGAAGATGGACACGGTCATGAAGGAGCTGGACGTGCTGAAGACTGACCACTCCTCACTTCTCAGTAAGTATGAGAGTCTCCAGCGGGAGGCGCTGGAGCAAGGTGAGGAGCAGGAGAAGGAGAGCGGGAGGTGGAAGGCGGAGCTGGACGAGGCTCTGAGGGAGCGGACCGCGGCTCTGGTGGTGGCCCAGGCGCAGGTCCAGGCTCTGCAGGAAAGCGCCGGTTCCAGGGTGGGAGACCTAACGCGGCGGATAGCAGAGCTGGAGGAGTGTGTGGAGGAGAAGGAGCTGGAGCTGAACGCCTGCAGACTGCAGGTGGAGAAAGCTCAGGAAGATGCAGAAACGCTCCACCTTAAAGTGTCTCAGCTGGAGGAGAAGCTCAGGGAGAAGGTATTTCTGTCTTAATGTATACACCCACATCTGGTTCTGGTTATGATACAGTATGATATGCTGTAGTACAGTATAATATGCTGTAGTGCAGTATGATACAGTAGGATACACTGTAGTGCAGTATGATTTACTGTAGTGCAGTATGATACGCTGTAGTACAGTATAATATGCTGTAGTGCAGTATGATACAGTATGATACACTGTAGTACAGTATAATATGTTGTAGTGCAGTATGATACAGTAGGATACGCTGTAGTGCAGTATGATTTACTGTAGTGTAGTATGATACAGTATGATACACTGTAGTACAGTATGATACGCTGTAGTGCAGTATGATTTACTGTAGTTCAGTATGATACAGTATGATACGCTGTAGTACAGTATAATATGTTGTAGTGCAGTATGATTTACTGTAGTGCAGTATGATACAGTATGATACGCTGTAGTACAGTATGATTTACTGTAGTGCAGTATGATATGCTGTAGTGCAGTATGATACAGTATGATACGCTGTAGTGCAGTATGATTTACTGTAGTGCAGTATGATACAGTATGATACGCTGTAGTGCAGTATGATTTACTGTAGTGCAGTATGATACGCTGTAGTGCAGTATGATACAGTAGGATACGCTGTAGTGCAGTATGATTTACTGTAGTGCAGTATGATACAGTATGATACGCTGTAGTGCAGTATGATTTACTGTAGTGCAGTATGATACGCTGTAGTGCAGTATGATACAGTAGGATACGCTGTAGTGCAGTATGATTTACTGTAGTGCAGTATGATACAGTATGATACGCTGTAGTGCAGTATGATTTACTGTAGTACAGTATAATATGCTGTAGTGCAGTATGATACAGTAGGATACGCTGTAGTGCAGTATGATTTACTGTAGTGCAGTATGATACAGTATGATACGCTGTAGTGCAGTATGATTTACTGTAGTGCAGTATGATTTACTGTAGTGCAGTATGATACAGTATGATATGCTGTAGTGCAGTATGATTTACTGTAGTGCAGTATGATACAGTATGATACGCTGTAGTGCAGTATGATTTACTGTAGTGCAGTATGATACAGTATGATATGCTGTAGTGCAGTATGATTTACTGTAGTGCAGTATGATACAGTATGATACGCTGTAGTGCAGTATGATTTACTGTAGTGCAGTATGATTTACTGTAGTGCAGTATGATACAGTATGATATGCTGTAGTGCAGTATGATTTACTGTAGTGCAGTATGATACAGTATGATATGCTGTAGTGCAGTATGATTTACTGTAGTGCAGTATGATTTACTGTAGTGCAGTATGATACAGTATGATATGCTGTAGTGCAGTATGATTTACTGTAGTGCAGTATGATACAGTATGATATGCTGTAGTGCAGTATGATTTACTGTAGTGCAGTATGATACAGTATGATATGCTGTAGTGCAGTATGATTTACTGTAGTGCAGTATGATACAGTATGATACATGGTATTAACGAAGGTTGTTTTTGGAAGGTGGCTGCTGTGTTGGTGAGCCAGGCCCAGCTGGAGGCGGTTCAGGTCCAAACCAAAGAGCTCCACAGGGAAGAAGTCACGCTAGACCAAGCCATCGCTGGACTGGTGGGCTCCAGAGCAAATCTGGAGTGCGAGGGCCTCACGATGGCAAGGGGGCAGAAAATGGGGCCATCGGGTAAGGTAGGGTTCCTGACGGAGAAGCTGCAAGAGCTGGAGCAGGGTCTGAGCTCTCTACAGAAGGACCAGGAGCTGCAGAAGGAGCTTCTGAGCAGTTCTGAGGAGGAGGTGCAGGAGTACGAGAGGAGGCTGTCTGTGCTGATGGAGCTGCTCAACCAGATGAGGACAAAACCAGCTCACACACCTGCACAGGTGAGCTCGAGGGAGGCAGCACTGAAAGCCCCACCTAGTGCTTCCACTCACTGGCCACTTCATTAGGAACCCCTACCATTGGCCACTTTATTAGAAACTCCTACCTTGTTATTGTACTCACTGGCCACTTTATTAGAAACCCCTCTGTCTGCAGGCTCTGAGTGATGGGCATACTGCTATGGAGGAAGTCCTTCAGGAGCTGCAGGAGGTCAAGGGCGAAGCAGCCGCTGCTAAAGAAGAACTGAATGGCTGCAGAGATCTTAGCCAAAGACTGCAGGAACAGATGCAGGTACAGAACCTTTACACTGAAACCCCTCCCTTTACATCTCCTAGTTTCACCTCTTTACACGTTTACACCACTGGTGACATCACACCCCTGCTACCTTCTGAACCCTGTAAATCAGTGAAAAGCTGGAGTTGGAGAGCGGGCAGTAGAGAGCTTTACGTACCTGTAGTCTGCTTAGCTAGGAAAATTTCAGCTCTAATAAAAACAGTAGGGGGTCTAGTATAGAGTCCTGGGGGATACCACAAAGTCAAATCTTCTACGTCACACTGATCTAGACTGTCTGGTCTATTAGAGGGTAGAGGCTTAGTTTGGGGGTTTTCAGCCCCAATCATTTACTAATCTGATCTGTGTGTTGTGCCATGATCTGATACTGCAGTAGGGTTCAAAAGACAAGGTTTTCAATAAGCACTCCTACTTCAAGCAAATACATTACATACTGTTTGAGTTGTAATAATAAAGTTATTGTTGTATATAAAATGAACCTTCTGAACAGTAATGATGTAAATCTGAATTCCTCATCACTTTCAGGAAGTATGTAGCTTTTTATTTCAGAGATTTGCTTTGAAAGATCTGAAACTGGTGTAAAGATGCAGATAATGAAGATCTAGATAATGGTTCTGGGTGGAGGTTTAGCAGCAGCAGGGGAAATAGCTGTGTGTGAAGCACAGTTAGGAAGATATGTAGTGTTCTGCTCTGGTGTTCTTTACAGCTGAAAGAAGCAGTGATGGAGCAGCTGGAGAAAGACCTACAGAAGGTAAGAGAAGCCCTCATCCACTGAAACTCCACATATGTGTTGGTCAGTCTACATAATGCGTGCAACACGCGCTGCATCTGATATTCATCATTTCTCTTCTTCCTCTCCAGGCTTCAGAGCGTCGTGGTGAGGAGGACTCTGATGCTGTGTCTCAGCTGCTTCAGGAGCTGCAGGAGGTCCAAGCTGAAGCAGCAGCTACTAAAGAGGAGCTGAGCAGCTGCAGAGAGCTGAGCCAGAAGCTGCAGGAGCAGATACAGGTACAGGGTTTATTACTGGTGGGGTGAGGCGGGTAGGTCTGGGCGGTGAGATGAGTGAGACTTCAGTTATCAAACCAAACCATTTTCTATAACCATAAAATGATGGAGCTCCTCTGTTCCTCAGTCTGAGATCTGCAGCAAAGGTTTAGGGGAGAGCGCTCACTGTTGTTTTGATGAAGACGAGCGTCCAGACTTTTTACTGTCCCTCACCGAAGTGGTAGAGCGAACATCCCCTGAGTGTCCGAACAGCAGAGTCCAACGCTCACTGTCCTCAAACCCAGACTGAAGACCCTCCTCTTCTGAGAGGACTCAGTGTGCAGAGTGTAGAGAGTGTGGAGGACTGGGTCTGGATTTAGTAGAGTCTAAGATTAGAGGATCTTCTGGATTTAGTAGAGTCTAAGATTAGAGGATCTTCTGGATTTAGTAGAGTCTAAGATTAGAGGATCTTCTGGATTTAGTAGAGTCTAAGATTAGAGGATCTTCTGGATTTAGTAGAGTCTAAGATTAGAGGATCTTCTGGAGTCTAGTCTGTATAAACTAGATAAGGGTGTTTTCTGAGTCTGCTGAACGCCTTCAGTTGAAGTGTGAAGGTGTTATTCTGTGTTTTCCAGCAGAAAAAGCTTTAGGGTTCTGTTACTGCCTAAATATGAGCCCTGAAACGAGCTGTTTATGATTTATGTATATGATGAGGATACCAAATCATTTATGGCCTGTACTGAATAATTAATTGTAGATACTGAGTGATTGGTGGTTATTATAATATTTGTCGTAGATACTAATTAATTGTGAATATTAAATCATTCATGAAATAACAGTTCTTTGAGTGAAAGCCTGGGGCTGAAGGGGCTCATTAAATATAGAAATATGATATCTTCTCATATACAGCCTCATTACTCTTCCTGTAGATTAAAGTATTAGTATTAGTCAGCTGTAGGTTCTGCAGTCTGTAGTCTGGTTCCTCACTGCTGCTCTGCTGTTCTCAGGAGCGGGAGATGACGATAGCCCTGCTGAAGGATCAGCTGCACAGGGTGAGCGCTCGTTTTCTACCTGAGCTTTTCTGCTTTGATGCATCAGGCAGGGTCTGAGCAGCTGCTTCTTTTACCCCTTTATGCAGACGTCGGGTGAAGTCGACAGTTCTGAGCTGCTTCAGGAGCTTCAGGAGGTCCGAAGTGAAGCAGCAGCTACTAAAGAGGAGCTGAACAGCTACGTAGAACGGAGCCTCAAACTGCAGGAGCAGATACAGGTAAGCCACTGTAGCATGCTTCAAACCTGCTGACTAAACTAGGGTCACACTTTCAACCACTTTACAGAAGATGCTTCACACTTCTGAATGCTTTACAGAGCCGGTTTAGGCTGCAGGTCACCTGTTTACCCAGTTATGAAGCTTTAGGCCACACTGTAGGGTGTCTTCACCTGTAGGGGTGTCCTCAGGGTTACACAGATACCTCGTATCTGTCAGTGCCGGGGAGTTTATACACAGCTGATAAACCCCTGGCATACTGCTGTACTCGCAGGTTCGAGACGTGTCCATCGCTGAGATGATGGAGGAGCTCCAGCAGCTGCGTACAGCTCTATCCAAATCCAGCGAGGACCTGACGCCCCAGTCACCGCCGCTGCAGCCTTCCTCCCAGTCCAGGAAGAAAGCAGGGAAGCACGGCGACGGGAAGGGCAAAGGCGCCAGCGTCGCCAAAGAGAAACCAGCCCTGTCCAGAAAGAACTCCAGCAGCCAGTCGTCTAACGGCTCTCAGTCCCTCTCCCACAGCCGAGTGGACGCCGGGACCCAGGTGGAGCGGGCAGAGGTGTCTTTGGAGCTGGAGGAGGTGATCGGGGAGTATACGGAGCGGATCGGTCAGATGCAGGAGCTGCACGCGGCCGAAATCATGGACATGGAAAACAGGCACATTTCAGAGAGCGACGGCCTGAAGAGGGAGAACCAGCGGCTGGAGCAGGAGTGCACCGCCCTCAGAGCCACCATCAGCAACCTCCGCAGCAGCGAGGTCAGTCCCTTTCACCCTTTCAATGTCCGTCAGCAGTTTAGCTTTTACAGGAAGAGGCCAAATTAGAATCAGTGTGTGGTGGGTGAGTGGGTGGGTTCTGGCCGAGGGGGGTGGAGCCTCTGTCCAATTGAAGGTGTTTGTTGTTCTTCCAGGCTGTGAGACTGGACCCTGCCACTTCCTCCCAATTCAGAGATGGATACGCCAGCGGTGAGCTGTCATTTACCATTCCTCAAGTCAGACACTATCCAGAGAACACTAACCTCTGTTAACGGCTTTCGGAGAGGCCCATGCTGGATGCTAATCTTTAGTCTTGGTGTTTACTCTACTGACAGACAGCAGCTCAGACTGGAGCCAGCGGACGGGTTTTGAGCTGCCTCACCTGCAGGCCGAGTTCAGGAGCACACCTGAGGGAGCACGCAGAGATGACTCTGAAGTACTGCCTGATAGAGTCAAGGTATACCGCTAAAACACCACACACTTTACACTTTATACTTTACAGCTCTCCAACACTTTACACTGCACCTGCAGCTCTGCATTTACACTTTACCTGTAAACTTTACACTGTTCACATAATGACACCTTCCCCTTCAAGCTAGGCTTTACACTGCAGCTCTACTTTTACACTTTACAATTTAACTGTGCCTTACTGTACACTTTACGCCACACCTGTACTTTACACTGTACAGCACCCCTGACTTATACAGGGTATACTGCAGCTACACCTTACAGTACCCATCAAATCATCACAGCTACACCTTTACACTGTGCAGTAAACCTCACGCCTCCAGCAGCTTCCAGACACTTTACACTTTACAGTTTGCTTTACACTGCAGCTCCACTTTACACTTTACACCACCACTTCACCTTTATGCCCTACAGAGCCCGCACTGTGCTGGACGGGGGCTGTAGAGGAGTGTGTAGACTTGCTGTGTTGACTGTGTGTGTATGTGTGTATGTGTGTGTGTTTCCATTAGACTCTGCTGAGGGAAGTTCATCAGGAGGGCATGCAGGTCCTCTCTCTGTCTGAACTTCCTGTGCCAGAGGCTGAACTCCCTGCAGCACAGCTCCCCCCGCAGGCCTGGAGGAAAGAGAGGGAGGCACTGCTGGACACGGTGGAGTCCCTCAAAACTCTCATAACCCAGCTCCAGACCCACAGCCAGACACAGACCGACACACAGACGCAGGCAAGGAC
>NC_132879.1:59795563-59855563 GCF_030463535.1 Salminus brasiliensis
GACCTGGCCTAGCAACACCCTACCAACCAACTGGGAGAGCATCCTTCTACCAACATCTTAGCAAGCCTTTGAGATACCATAGCAACACCATAGTAACACTTAACCACTGAGCAACACCCTAGCAACAATATGGTCTGTCTGTCTCTCTCCCTGTCTCTCTCCCTGTCTCTCTCCCTGTCTCTCTCCCTGTCTCTCTCCCTGTCTCTCCCGGTGTCTGTCTGTCTCCCTGTCTCTCTCCCTGTCTCTCTCCCTGTCTCTCTCCCTGTCTCTCTCCCTGTCTCTCCCGGTGTCTGTCTCTCACACTCTCTCTCAGGTACGGGACATGTGTGGGTGAGGGAGGAGGGGTGTTGTGTTCCCACCTGCAGAATTACGATCCTGACCGCGCCCTCACCGACTACATCTCCAGACTGGAGGCTCTTCAGAGGAGACTGGGCAGCGTTCAGTCAGGTACTGTAGTCATTATTATGGAGCTGGTTCCACTTTACTCTAAGCTCTACCAGCAGCAGCAGCAGGTCTGGAGCTCTGCTGCAGTTACTGAGTCAGTTGGAGGCTTTTCTGCACTCTGCTCTGAGCTCAGCACTCGGCCCTGACCCCACTCTGTAACTTTACGTGGTCTGACAGACACTCGGTGGATCACTGAGCTGCTCTCTGTGAGCTGTTCCTCCTAAACTCTTCCACTGTTCAATAATAACACCACTCACAGCTGATGGAGGAAGATCTAGGAGAGAGGAAATTTCACCAGCTGACTTGTTGTTGTTGGTGCAGCGGTGTCTCCTATTACATACAGAACCACGCTGGAGTTCAGTGAGCTCTTCAGAACCTCCCGTTCTTTCACTGATGTGTGGAGGAAAGACAGACTGCAGGACTAGAGGCTTAAACACCTGGATTCAGTGATTAAAAGATGTTTCCCAATACTTTTGTCCATATAGTGTATTATTAGTTGTATTCGGGTCTAGACCAGTAATCCACTCTAGTTCTGGATTTGTTTTTCATTTTATTTCATTTATTAGTTTTTTCTGCAGAGAAATGGGTTCTGTGGTTCTCCTGTTCTGTGGTTCTGGTGTGTAAGTTCTCTGTCTGTTCTCCAGGTTCCTCTTCGTACGCTCAGCTGCACTTTGGAATCCGGAGGTAGAAGAAATCTGAGACTAGCTTGAAGAACCAAACACTGAGAACGTGGAGCGTCCGGTTAGCGTTCCGCTGAGCTGCTGCTGTGGTTTGGTACTCGTGATGAACTTGGATCGACAAAGTGGGACCAAAACCGGGGCGCGTACCGAACCATACTCCTTCACATCAGCACCTGGTCAGGGTGGGTGTTCGTTAGGACCGTGTGTGTAACTCATGCTGTAAACGTGTCTTTTTGTGGGAATGCTAATTTAAGTGGATTAATTTATGCTGTATGCGGGTGTGATAGTGTAGACAGGGTGTTTGGCTTTACTGGAGGCTGCTATCGGACTCCTGGTAACGCTGGTACCGTACGGGACGGCACTGTGACTGTTACCTGCGCCTAGAGAGTGGGTCTTCAGGATGAGTGCCGGGGCGTTCTCCTCCACCTGCACCGCCCGTGCCATGCCTAAAGCACGGCGTTCCGTCCCAGAACTTGTATAAAGGTCGACTGCAGTTCTGATCTGCTCATGAGGTTCATATCGGCGCTGTAAGAGTCACAGTGTGCCACCCTGCGTTTGTCCGGCGTTATCAGACACACTACACTGTGTTTTATTAGCTGGGTTTCCTGAACAGAACACAGAGGACCTTTGTAGAAGACATATTTTTGTAAAGGCAGGAGCTTCGACTTTTCTGGGTATTTTGTCAAAACTGAAATAAAGATTAATATAATATTTCAAAGCTGCTTTTTCTCTCCTTTTGGTCTTGTCTGGTTCTCCGCAAGCAGAACCTGTACATCAGCCAAGAACCGTAACGTCACTAAACTCATTTCTCCACTCATTATAAGATAACCTTCCTTGGTGAAGAAAAACCTCTTCTGACATCTGCTCATGAACATTCTGGAGGAGGTAGGAGCACCGCTGTCCCAGTCTGCGATCAGCAGACGCTTTCAGGAGTTTGAAAACAGAGGGGTTACCCATGATTAGACTGCTGGTAGCTCAAAGATCAGATTAGACTGATAGAAAAACTGATCAATATCTGGATCAATAATCATCAGACAGATGAAGCCCAGAGTAACTTCAGGAAGCAGAAGGAGAGAAAGGGTTTAGGATCTGTTAAACATGGTGGAGGCGGTGTTACAGCATGCGTATGTATGACTGGACTACTGGTGTTCTTGATGATGTTCTGCTGCAGGATGAGTTCAGGATGAGGAAGTGTGTGGAGCTCTGCTGTCAGTCAGTCAAATTCTGCAGAACTGATAGGACAGTGCTTCAGAGATGCAAAAATATGGACCAGCAGTTCAGCTATACTTCTGCAACATCCTGCTGCCTGCTGGGCAGCAGCCGGGGGTGCAGCGGGCAGGTGTGCAGCGGCCGGGGGTGCAGCAGGCAGGTGGGCAGCGGCCGGGGGTGCAGCAGGCAGGTGGACAGCGGCCGGGGGTGCAGCGGGTGAGTTTAGTTTGACAGGAATCCTCTGCATGAGAGTAAGCGAGTGTGATTACTCCTCTGTGAGTATAGTTCTAATCATGTCCAGTAGATGGCGACAAACAATTAGGGGAAAAAAGTTAGAAAACTGCTGCAGATCAGTGGTTCAGACGGTCAGTATCCACCAGGGGGCGATACAAGCAGCTATTAAAAGGTTTGAGGAAGGAAGCTGTCGTGCATAGTTTATAAAAGATGAGAGGAGAGGAGTCGTACAGTAAATTACAGCTGTACTTTCACTGACAGTGAAAATCTACACCACAACAGAACAAATCAAACAGTGGTAAAACGGAAGGGTGTTCCCAAACTTTTAAGGGGCACTGAACCTGTTCACTGTGACCTTCAACATGAATACCAGCAGTAGCAGGTAGTCAGATAATGATCAAAAACCTCCGTCAGCTCCGTCAACAGGTTTTCAGGACCTGCAAGTTTAGATACGTGTGTAGAGCCAGTGTAGATACGTCATGTAACCATGTAATCTTTACTTCCCAATCTCAACTGTAACCAGGATCGTATTGCAGTTGAAATGTATTCTGATGATAAAGTGCTGAAATACAGACTGACCTCAGTGATTTTCTGACCCCTAAACGTGTTGAGCTTGTGTATATTGGTTGGATGCCTAAGGTACATAATTTATTTCATCAGAGCTCAGCCGTGCCAGTAATAACCCAAACCCAAATAATAACCCAAAAGTGCTGAATAAAACAGAGGTACTGACACTGTATATCAGCAGTGAGTGTCTACCTGTAATTAACTCCATATAACATTAGAATAAACCCAAATAAACATAAAGTCAGTGGTCAGTGAGAGTGTCTACCTGTAATTAACTCTATATAACATTAGAATAAACCCAAATAAACATAAAGTCAGTGGTCAGTGAGAGTGTCTACCTGTAATTAACTCTATGTAACATTAGAATAAACCCAAATAAACATAAAGTCAGTGGTCAGTGAGAGCGTCTACCTGTAATTAACTCTATATAACATTAGAACAAACCCTAATAAACATAAAGTCAGTGGTCAGTGAGAGCGTCTACCTGTAATTAACTCTATATAACATTAGAACAAACCCTAATAAACATAAAGTCAGTGGTCAGTGAGAGTGTGTACCTGTAATTAACTCTATATAACATTAGAATAAACCCAAATAAACAGAAAGTCAGTGGTCAGTGAGAGTGTCTACCTGTAATTATCTCTATATAACATTAGAATAAACCCAAATAAACATAAAGTCAGTGGTCAGTGAGAGTGTCTACCTGTAATTAACTCTATGTAACATTAGAATAAACCCAAATAAACATAAAGTCAGTGGTCAGTGAGAGCGTCTACCTGTAATTAACTCTATATAACATTAGAACAAACCCAAAATAAACATAGTCAGTGGTCAGTGAGTGTCTACCTGTAATTAACTCTATGTAACATTAGAATAAACCCAAATAAACAAAGTCAGTGGTCAGTGAGAGTGTCTACCTGTAATTAACTCTATATAACATTAGAATAAACCCAAATAAACATAAAGTCAGTGATCAGTGCAAGTGTCTACCTGTAATTAACTCCATATAACATTAGAATAAACCCAAATAAACATAGTCAGTGGTCAGTGAGAGTGTCTACCTGTAATTAACTCTATATAACATTAGAATAAACCCAAATAAACAGAAAGTCAGTGGTCAGTGAGTGTCTACCTGTAATTAACTCTATATAACATTAGAATAAACCCAAATAAACATAGTCAGTGGTCAGTGAGAGTGTCTACCTGTAATTAACTCTATATAATATTAGAATAAACCCAAATAAACATAAAGTCAGTGATCAGTGAGAGCGTCTACCTGTAATTAACTCTATATAACATTAGAATAAACCCTAATAAACATAGTCAGTGGTCAGTGAGTGTCTACCTGTAATTAACTCTATATAACATTAGAACAAACCCAAAATAAACATAGTCAGTGGTCAGTGAGTGTCTACCTGTAATTAACTCTATGTAACATTAGAATAAACCCAAATAAACAAAGTCAGTGGTCAGTGAGAGTGTCTACCTGTAATTAACTCTATATAACATTAGAATAAACCCAAATAAACATAAAGTCAGTGATCAGTGCAAGTGTCTACCTGTAATTAACTCCATATGACATTAGAATAAACCCAAATAAACATAAAGTCAGTGGTCAGTGAGAGTGTCTACCTGTAATTAACTCCATATAACATTAGAATAAACCCAAATAAACATAAAGTCAGTGGTCAGTGAGAGTGTCTACCTGTAATTAACTCTATATAACATTAGAATAAACCCAAATAAACATAAAGTCAGTGGTCAGTGAGAGTGTCTACCTGTAATTAACTATATATAACATTAGAATAAACCCAAATAAACAAAGTCAGTGGTCAGTGAGAATGTCTACCTGTAATTAACTCTATATAACATTAGAATAAACCCAAATAAACATAGTCAGTGTTTAGTGAGAGCGTTTAGCTGTAATTAACTCTATGTAACATTAGAATAAACCCAAATAAACACAGTCAGTGGTCAGTGAGAGTGTCTACCTGTAATTAACTCTATATAACATTAGAATAAACCCAAATAAACAGAAAGTCAGTGGTCAGTGAGTGTCTACCTGTAATTAACTCTATATAACATTAGAATAAACCCAAATAAACATAGTCAGTGGTCAGTGAGAGTGTCTACCTGTAATTAACTCTATTTAACATTAGAATAAACCTTAATAAACATAAAGTCAGTGGTCAGTGAGAGCATCTACCTGTAATTAACTCTATATAACATTAGAATAAACCCAAATAAACAAAGTCAGTGGTCAGTGAGTGTCTACCTGTAATTAACTCTATATAACATTAGAATAAACCCAAATAAACATAAAGTCAGTGTTTAGTGAGAGCGTTTAGCTGTAATTAACTCTATATAACATTAGAATAAACCCAAATAAACAGAAAGTCAGTGGTCAGTGAGAGTGTCTACCTGTAATTAACTCTATATAACATTAGAATAAACCCAAATAAACAGAAAGTCAGTGGTCAGTGCAAGTGTCTACCTGTAATTAACTCCATATAACATTAGAATAAACCCAAATAAACATAAAGTCAGTGGTCAGTGAGAGTGTCTACCTGTAATTAACTCCATATAACATTAGAATAAACCCAAATAAACATAAAGTCAGTGGTCAGTGAGAGTGTCTACCTGTAATTAACTATATATAACATTAGAATAAACCCAAATAAACAAAGTCAGTGGTCAGTGAGAATGTCTACCTGTAATTAACTCTATATAACATTAGAATAAACCCAAATAAACATAGTCAGTGTTTAGTGAGAGCGTTTAGCTGTAATTAACTCTATGTAACATTAGAATAAACCCAAATAAACACAGTCAGTGGTCAGTGAGAGTGTCTACCTGTAATTAACTCTATATAACATTAGAATAAACCCAAATAAACAGAAAGTCAGTGGTCAGTGAGAGTGTCTACCTGTAATTAACTATATATAAGATTAGAATAAACCCAAATAAACAGAAAGTCAGTGGTCAGTGAGAGCATCTACCTGTAATTAACTCTATATAACATTAGAATAAACCCAAATAAACAAAGTCAGTGGTCAGTGAGAGTGTCTACCTGTAATTAACTCTATATAACATTAGAATAAACCCAAATAAACATAAAGTCAGTGTTTAGTGAGAGCGTTTAGCTGTAATTAACTCTATATAACATTAGAATAAACCCAAATAAACAGAAAGTCAGTGGTCAGTGAGAGTGTCTACCTGTAATTAACTCTATATAACATTAGAATAAACCCAAATAAACAGAAAGTCAGTGGTCAGTGAGAGTGTCTACCTGTAATTAACTCTATATAACATTAGAATAAACCAAAATAAACATAAAGTCAGCGGTCAGTGAGAGTGTCTACCTGTAATTAACTCTATATAACATTAGAATAAACCCAAATAAACATAAAGTCAGCGGTCAGTGAGTGTCTACCTGTAATTAACTCTATATAACATTAGAATAAACCCAGATAAACATAAAGTCAGTGGTCAGTGAGAGTGTCTACCTGTAATTAACTATATATAAGATTAGAATAATCCTAAATGTGCAGTGAGTAACGTCACACAGAGCTGGTAGCTGTGCAGTGGGTGGTTGAGCTGCAGTTGGGTGGAGCAGGTGTAAATAAGCAGTAGCTGGAATCTCTTGCTGTGATGAAAGGAGCTGGTGTCCAGAGCAACCCAGCAGATCTCTACCCAAAAGAGGAACATGCTCACTTCCCCTGGTGTTAGCAGGATTCTGTGGTGTCTCCACATTATTTACATTTGCTGAGGACATCAGCCGACACTCATCACAGTGAGCTCACTTGAACACCGAGAGTTTCACCTCTGCCTCTAACCCGTCTGACAGTGAGCGGTGACCCGGTGCAGAAAAGCGTCCAGTGAGGGCAGTGCTGCTGCTGCTGCTGCTGCTGCTGTTTATAGACAAACGCAGCCTTCTGTTATTAGCAGCTTTTTTGCTTTGGCCAGGCTTTATGGAACCAGTGGCTGAAGATCTGTGGGCCTCACTTTGAGTGATCAGTCCATTTACACGTACAGCACTTATCAGCCGTTCCTCTCCAGAGAGACTTACAGAAGATCTTCACGGTCCACTCAGAGAACATCCCTTACTAGTGTACCTCTAACTCACACACCTGAAGAAACGTCTTTAATCAACATTTCTAAAAATTAAATTTTCCTGTGATTAAAAAGTTCAACCCCCCCCCCCCCCACACACACACATGTATTACTCTTTTGAATGAGTAGAATTAGAGTCAGGAGCAGAAGATCAGCTGCAGATGATCAGAACATGGTTGGAGAGGATTATTCTGGAGGAGTCTGGAGTCTGATCTAAACCTCAGACATTTAGTCTGGTCTGATCCTGATGGTGGAAGTGAGGGGTGATCAGCCGCTGTTCCACTGTCCACTAAATCATCTACAAGAGGAACAGCTGACCAAGATGACCAGGTCAGACCTACAAGTCCTACAGTCCTACAAGTTCAGCGCAGCAGCAGAACCTCAGGATGAGTGAAGACGACCCCAGCAGTCCACTCTGCGCTCTAGTCCTTCATGTTGGTTTTCTTCAAATATTCATATATCCAATATGAGAGGGGTGTTGTTGTTTTTACATGATTGTAGATGTGGTATAAACACCTCGAGTCAGAGTCAGATGGTAAGGTTCAACCGAAGCTTTACTGACTGAGGATCAGAGCTGAGCTGAGCTGCTGGAGCTGCTGTTCAGTCAGGTGTAGACATTTACATTTACATTTACATTTACGGCATTTAGCAGACGCTCTTATCCAGAGCGACTTACAAAGTGCTTTGCTATTTACCCAAGAAAAGCCTTAGCTAGTTAGAATAGACTAATAATACAAAAGATACCTCCAAGCTTAGACATTACTAAACACACGACAATAAGGCGACCATAGAACTATTAGTCTTATTGTCGTGTGTTTAGTAATGTCTAAAGCTTAGAGGTACCTTTGAATTATTAGTCTATTCTAACTAGCTGAGGCTTTTCTTGGGTAAATAGCAAAGCACTTTGTAAGTCGCTCTGGATAAGAGCGTCTGCTAAATGCCGTAACCCGTAATGCCGTAGACCCTCTGGGGAAGTCGGGTCTCTCTCATGCAGATGTGTAAGGGATTCACTTCTCCTCAGAGAGCTCTGGGCCGTGGACCTGATCTGTGGAAGCTGGGAGAGTTTCACCTTCCGAGGCGAGCAGCCCGGGTTCTCGTGTCCAGTTTCTCCGTTTGGGTGTTTTTTCGTAAGGTCTTAATTATGTCCCACAGTTGTCTCCTGTTTCAGCGCGACTGGATTTTCAGGTAGGGGGTGATTATGCTCTGTGTACAGCTTCTACACTAACCACTGCAGGCCTCACTGTGTGTCAAAAGTTTGAGTACAGCTAGCGTGAAGCGTAAAGTTTACTTGACTCTGTTAAAGCTGTGAAACATCTGTTGATGGATCAGATTTTACTGAGCTGTTAAATGTTTTTCTGTTTGATTTTAAGGCATTTTAAAAGACTCTGTTGCACCATACACGAATTTCAGTGATTTAATAAATACATAAATACAAATTAGAAATGATTTGAAAGATGTAAGGATGAGCTGGACAGAGCGACAAGTGTTAGACCTTAAGTCTGGGCCTAAAGTCTGAGGTCTGGAGCTGGTCCTGAGGTCTGGTCCTGAGGTCTGGTCCTGAGGTCTGGTCCAGGTGCTGCTCATTCAGTGTTTTTAAGGTTATTAAAAAGATTTTATACAACTGGGGGAACTAATTTAACCTCAGTTACTGTAGATATAGACTCACTGTGTAGATTATATATGTGGTATATAAGGATCTCCTCTAGAACATTCTTAAACGTGACCTGGGCTGATGGAACATCATGGAGAACATTACAGCTGCAGCTGAGCTCATCTCCACCCTCCTCAGAATCATTATTACACAATTCAGTATACAGACTTTTACAGCCAATCAGATTACACACAGATATAGATCAGAGAACAGCTGGAGCTCCCTGAACATCTGGATAACTTTACTTTCACTCCTTATTCTTGTCCTTGGTTCCATTTTGATGATTAATGTATTGATTTATTCATTTCTTCTTTTGTTTATTTGTTGCTGAAGTTTACAGAGCTTCTGCTTCTTCTGGTTTTAATTATTTGGCTTTCATCTATTTTGACACTCAAACAGGTGCTGAGCATTGGTTATTAAAATGTTACTGAGGTCATGTGTAAAAGTATTACAGATAAATAAAGAGAACTTTTATTATAGATCCTAAATCATTTTTTTCATTTTAGTTTTACTGCTTTATTGAGTTAAATGTGGTGTATAATAGATTATCTGTGTATTTACATTATTGTGAATTAGCATTATTATTAGCATTAGCATTATTATCATTATTATTATTATGATTAGTAGTAATATTTTTGTATTTGTTAAAACAAGAAAACTGAGGCGATTTCAAAACGATCCAAACAGTGAAAAGTGCTTCATTGGCTACTCAGCGGGACCAGGATGTGGATGGGCCTGCAGTTGCTGGGCTCTTTATGAGTTGATGGAGCTATCCTGTAGTGAAGCCGACATCACTCTCCTGTAAAGCCCTGACCACCTGCTGCTGATTTGTTTCACAAATCAACCTGTTGAAGACTCGTCCTCTGCTGACCTCCCCAGCGGCAGGTTGGTGAACGGGTTTATGGGTCGGTTTATTGGTTTATCAGCACATTGCTCACAGGTGCCGCTCTGGGTTACAGCCATGGAAATCGTCCTGGTGTCTTATTGTTAATGGATGAAGGAATAAAACATGTGGAATCTCACAGCTGACACCTGACACACCTCTGAACACTCAGCTTTCAGCTCAGCTTTATTTACATGCTGTTCTATTTCTACTCTCCTTAAACAGCGGCACCATCCAGCTCCTTCACTCACCGGCTATTAGAGGGGGTGGGGGTGGGTTCCCTGACTCACGCCCTCTAATAAGTTAGAAATGCTGTATGTCTGGAAATGCCTCTATTTGCATAATTCCTAATTTAATGCACCATTTTCATCCCAAACAGGATTAGTGTAACTATCTGAGTGATGCGTTCAGTGTTGGTAGAGGTGTGAATTTTGGTGGGCTGTCCCTCTTCTGCTGTAATGACCGTGAGCACTTCAGCTGCTGGGACTACACAGGTGTGTGTAAAAGCCTTTGATGAGCAGATCAGACCCAGCGGCCCGAAGTAAAACCTCACGAGGAATCTCCAGATAAACTCATGAGAACGTTCTTAAATCTAAGAGAGAATTTGTCAGATTTTCTTTTAAGAAAAGTTTTGGTTCTTAAAGATGCTCTGAGTGAGTTTCCTCCGTCACCCACTGTCTGATACTGTGATAGTGTGGTTCTACACAGGACTAGAGAGAGTTCAGCTATTGGTTGGAGTCAAAGATGCCTTTAAAAAAGACAGCAGTTCTTTAAAGAACCAGAACTAAAAGAAGAACTACATGAATAAAAGGTTCTTCCTCAATGACAAAATTCACAAATACAAGGTTCTCTGTAGCACCAACATTTCACAATTTACAATTAAAGAAACACCTTAAGTATTATTTAGTAAAGCCAATGGTTTAATATTGAATTGAGAATCTAAGAATGACTTAAAGGTTCTTTGCCTGGTTCTGGGACGAGTCAGACAGTCTGTGTATGCTGAGGACTCTCTGTATTGTTGGCCTGTCGCTCGTCGTGGTGTTTTTTAGGAAAATCAGTGTGTGGAGGGTTGTCCCAGCCCAGAGTCCACAGTGACCACACCCCCTCTGAAAGTGTTTATATTTCTATCAGGAATTGGAACGTGTTTAAACACCTTTATCAAACATGTTCAGCCAGTCCTCTGCACGGTTCCAGTGAGGAGAGACAGGTTTCCATAAGGTTACCGGTTCTTCCAGAGAAGGAGAGTACGTAGTGAAACCCGGTTCCTCTGCAGGCCTTCATCAGAGGTTCAGTTCAAACAGGATCAGCCAACACAGTTCTGAGCTTAACAAGTAAGGGAAGCTTATGCCCCACCAATTAGCATTGGAGCTAACAGTGTGCCATGTAGGGTGTTCAGGAAGCTCTACCAGAACTGCTAATGTGTGCCGGAGAGCTTACAGAACTACAGCAGGAGGCAAAAAATCCACCTTGAATAGAAGTCAATGTTTCTTCAGTGTGGAGTTGGAGAATGTAGAAGTCAGTTTGGAGCATTTCTATTGGTCCATTCAGCATTATGGAGAAAAGAGGAAACTAGGTATTTGAATGGCAGCAGCAGCAGCATGCATGTCATAGTGTATGATGTAGCAGAAACTATTAATAATAATAATAACAGTGATGCAGATATTATTGGTTTTAGGTAATAATGCAGGGACTAAGCAGAAACTGATGAAAAGTGCTGCAGTAAAACCATCATCACTTCTACCAAGCAGTACTGATTAATTAGGGTCATAGTGAATGAATGATTATGGTTTCCTTCATAACAACTACTGTTTAATTACTGACCACGTCAACATCCGCTGCTCTACAGAACTCCAGATCTAATCCAACTGCATGAGGGGATCAGTGCCAATACAAAAGCCACGCTTTTCTCTTCAGTGTTCACTCCTACTGATGAACACAGACACCCGGCCGTTAGTAATGAGTGACCATGTGTTTCTGTTTACTCCCAACAAACAACACCGTGACACCTGATTCATTATCTAACTAATATTAATTATTAATTGGGGAATTTTCCCAAGGAGTAAGGAGACACAACATACAGTAGCCCAGTGGAGAACAGAGAGCACGTGAAGTACGCGTTAGGTGACGAGAGACAGATGAAGAGAAAGCAGAGCTCACACAGACACCTTTACCATTACATTACCATTACCATGCAGAACACCAGCAGAGCGGCCTCTCTACAGGCCTCACACTAACTCAGCCACAGGGGTGGTACAGGTGTTCTCCATGTGATGTTAAACCCACTGAAGGTCAATGTGAAGGTCAATGTGAAGGTCTCATTGTCCAGTTCACATGACAGGTAGCCTAGCCATGTGCATTACATCCCTGGACAGCCAGGGTGCAGCTCAGCAAGAGAGGATCCCCACCTTGTGATCAGGTGAGTTTGAGGTTCGGGGTTGAGGAAAGTTTTGCCTCACTTTGAGAGCTGTGCTGAAGCTAATCGTTAGCCCTAAAATACAATGGCTGTCAAGTTGAGGTTTTGTACATAGGCGCTGCAGGGCCTGGCTAGCACTGATAAAGAATGCATATCCTCTCTTGAACACACTGGAGACCTTCTTGCCTTTTGGACTTTACAACACACCACCACAGTGTTTCAGCACCGGGTTCTGGCAGAATTGCAGTAGGGGACAAGTCTGGTGTACTTAGATGACATCATAGTGCTGGAAAGAGATGTCCCTGAGATGCTCCAGTGCCTTTCTCAAGCGCTCAACCAGGTATCACTGTCTCTGTGTTTAGCTAGTTTTCCAGCTTTCCAGCACTTATTTTTTATATATGTTCAGTCATTTACTGAGTCGTACGTTACTAACTGCTTTTAGATTGTGTTTACAGTCCACAGGTTTATAAACAGACAAAAAAAAAAGCGGAGTAGCAGTTTGTCCCTACAACACCCTTTATTTCAGTGCCCAAATCAACTGCAAGCAGTAAGTTCCTACTTTATTATGGCTGCTGCTGCTGCTGGAGTGTGAGAAGTGTGGCGTGTTTAGTCTAGACACTTTTTTTATACCACACTCAACATGGACCAGAGGAAGCGAAGGAAAGAGTTGTCTCAGGAGATTAGAAAGAAAATTATAGACAAGCATGTTAAAGGTAAAGGTTATAAGACCATCTCCAAGCAGCTTGATGTTCCTGTGACTACAGCTGCACATATTCAAAAAATCAAGATCCATGGGACTGTAGCCAAACTCCCTGGACGTGGCCACAGGGGGAATATTGATGACAAATCAAAGAGATTGATAATACGAATGCTAACAAAAGAGCCCAGAAAAACTGAGATTAAAGAGATTAAAGGTGAACTTCAAGCTCAAGGAACATCAATGTCAGATCGCACCATCCGTTGTTGTTTGAGCCAAAGTGGACTTAATGGGAGACGACCAAGGAGGACACCATTGTTAAAACAAATCATAAAGCCAGACTGGAATTTGCCAAACTACATGTTGACAAGCCCCAAAGCTTCTGGGAGAATGTCCTATGGACAAATGAGACAAAAATTGAACTTTTTGCCAAGGCACATCAGCTCTATGTTGGAAAAATGAAGCATATTAAGAAAAGAACACTGTCCCTACTGTGGAACATATAGGAGAATCTCCATGTGCTTGAATCTGAATTGAATCTTGAATCTGTGCAGGGTACAATGAAATCTCAAGACTATCAAGAGATTCTAGAGAGAAATGTGCTGCCCAGTGTCAAAAAGCTTGGTCTCAGTTGCAGGTCATGGGTCTTGCAACAGGATAATGACCCAAAACACAGATAAAACCACCCAAGAATGGCTATTCTGAAGTGGCCTTCTTTGAGCCCAGACCTAAATCCTATTGAGCATCTTTGGAAGGAGCTGAAACATGCCGTCTGGAAAAGGGAAAAACCTTTTCTTATAAAGCCCGCCAACTCTGGAATAACCTTCCAGATAATGTTGGGGACTCAGACACAGTCTCAGTCTTTAAATCTAGGCTGAAACTCATCTGTTTAGTTTAGCTTTTGGTAATTAATGTTTCTTAGATAAGGGCTGCAGGTCCAGGGGTTCGAGGACACAGGGAATTGTAGTACACTGAGATGCTGGAGCTGTCGTCTCGCTGCTTACACGCGATCACTCAGGTTTGTGGACGGTGGAGCAGATGGACGCTAGTGTTTCAGGGAGCTCCCGTGTCTGTTTTACCTTCTGGCTCTCTCCTTTTAATTAGGCTGTTATAGTCAGACCTGCCGGAGTCGTCAGACACACTCTGATACTGCTCAACATTCTCTGATCTAACAGAACTCAGAACTAACTCTGTCTCTTTACCTTCTCCCAGTAAATGATCACCCACTTATTCGGCCTGACCTGCTGGAAGACTGGCTGCTGGGGTCCTCTATCTGTGTCAGATCAGCTCAGCTGCCACCTACCAGTCCAACCATCAGGCCCCCCACCCACCAACACCCATACCAGACCAGCGGCCCACCCTCCCACCACTGCTACCTATTTAATGACCATGTAAAACCTAAATGGACTCTTATCTGCCACTATTAATATCACCACTATTACCCATCATTTCTCTCGTTACTCTGACCATGACTACCATGACTATATTAACTATCTACACCATGATTATGATCAAAGCAGTTCATCAGTTTAGATGGTTTGGTGACTTTTATCAATAATTTATCAATAGTTCTGATCAGAGGAGGACGGGTCAGATCCCCCTTTTGAGTCTTGGTTCCTCCCAAGGTTTCTTCCTCCGGCTCTGAGGGAGGTTCTCCTGCACTGTCTCTGTTGGGGCTCACTGGGGGTCTTCCTATGTTATTTCTTTTTTTCTGTCTTTTATTAATGACTAATTATGTAAAGCTGCTTTGTGACGACAACAGTTTTAAATTTGACTCCGCCAAACCCAGCCAAGAGTTTTCCAACATTAAGCACTTTGTCTGGTCACACTGTCTGGGCACAAGACATTGCTACAGATCCACAAAAGCCCAAAGAAACCAAAGAAAGTTTGTAGGTCTGGCTACATAATATCAGAGATTTTACAGCTGTAGCCCAGCCTCTTCATGAACTCCCCAAGAAGATCATTAATTTCTCTGAGAAATGAAAGAAGTTGCTCACCACCACACCTGTCCTGGGCTGCCCATGCCTTGGAATGTCAAAACTGTGAAGACAATTCTTCAGCAATGGAAGGAATCTGTGTAGGTGACACCAAGAGAATCACTTGCGTCAAAGGTAGAACTATTCACAGCTCAGACGGCTGATCCTGAGATCCTGAGAGCCCCAGTCAAGAGATGGTTGGAGGAGGAGGGAGGGCACATGTGTCAGTATCTTCTATGATGTTTCTACCATAACACACAACCTCTCGTCCTCTGTTGCATTTCTACAGCAGCTCAGAAAAGAAATGATTAAATAAATAAATTGAAGCGTTCAACATGCTTAATGCCATCATATCCTTCCGCAGCTTGCTGCTCCATCACAGAAACTCTTTTTTTTTGTTTTTTTGTTTTTTGTCTTCTCTGTTTGTTTGTTTGTTTGTTTGTTGTTTATTCTTTCACTTTGTAAGTCGCTCTGGATAAGAGCGTCTGCTAAATGCCGTAAATGTAAATGTAAATGTATTCTCGTCTTAATCCTGTAGTTTAATGTGGGTCATTCTCATTTTCTTTAGCTCAGGGCTTTCCGTTAGTGCTTGGTTGAACAGTGTTCAGTGGAGTGAACTAACTGTATAACAGTGGTGATTTAGTGCAGCACTATTTTTTTAGTCCTTGCTTAGTTACCTAAGTTGCCAAGCTTAAGAAAACATGTTGGAAATCAATAAATAACCAGGTCAAATCACTTTTATTGTAAAAGCCTTTTAACACAATCATGAAGGTAAGTGTATTAAATCCTTCCCGATAAATAAAGACACTATACATTTGATAGGCATAGGCAAGCGTAAAAAAATTAAGTTTTATTACTTAATTTAGATTTTAGCAGGAAATCCTCCACCATGGGTCCCCAAAACCATGACTACACCAAACGGTAGCTCTCTAGAATCAGATCAGTTCTGTTGACTGTTTCCTCATCAGCTTCATTTTAGCTGTTATTGTTGTTTAACAGTAGCTGAAGGTTCTGAATCTGAAGTTGGACATATAGACTGTGTCTAATGCACATTGGGATCAACTGTGGAACATCTGATCTCTGAAATACCAACTTATAACTCAGTACGATTGTTTGAAAACAATGCTTCCCTTTTTAAATTTGCCTTGGATCCGAATTCATTTGACTCCATTTATGAACATTTGATGGTACAACACAGGAGCTAACCCCAATACCAGGCGTTGACATTTTTAAATACTCTGAAGTTCTTGTTCCTCTTCAAATGATTACAGATGAGACAAGCATGCTCTTGACCAAAATTACTTAACTTTGGAACAAAGTGCTTCCTCCAAGCAAAGTACTTTTCATACATCTCCTGGCTCTGGTCCAGAAGTTTGAGATGTTCTGCCAGTTCTTTAGCTGTTTTGAAGTCGTTCACATGGATGAAGGAATCTGCTGGAATGAACTTCTCGTAGTTCTCCCTGGGAGGACCGATGACCACAGGAACCGTCCCATGCATCAGTGGGTTGAAGAGCTTCTCTGTGATGTAGTCTTTATGGACGGAGTTCTCAAACGCTAGGTAGAACTTGCAGCTGGACATGACTTTAAAGTAATCTTTATTGTCAATATACCTCCCGAAGTGTCGTCCGTAGCCCTCCACGTTGATGTGTTGACTGAATTCGTTGAAGTATTCGACTCTCCAGAGCTTGTCCTCCCAGTGGCTGACGATCCAGCAGACCAGCTTGTCTTTTTGTGGTATCTGGAAGGCTTTGTCCTCCTCGGAAGCTTCCACTAAATGTCCATAAGGAACCCAGACGTCTGAATCTGTCCGGTAGTTTGAGGTCAGGTTGAACATGTCATCCATTCCAGGCAGCTGGGGTGAGTTGGTTGGAGACTCCATGTTCATCCACACCCAGTTCTGCCAGGCAGGTCGAGATAGCGTCTTCAAGTATGGTACGTCACCACCAATGTCTCTGACGTGGAACATCACACCATGGGCTTCATTGATTCGATTTCTGTCAATGATTAGACGGCAACCTTTAATACCATACCCTGATTCGCAGGATTCCAGATCGAAAGTTTGGCCGAAAGGCCATGACCAGACTAAGATGACTACCTCTGATGAATCTGCCGAGTCTTTCTTGTCCAGTTGAGGGGACTTAGTGGTTAGTTCCTTTACTTCAACCAGTGTGTCGTTGACAGTGCAGTTGTTTATTGTTTGGGTTTGGTTCTTCACCTCTAGGAAACTGAGACATGCCTCTGTACATACGTTGTATTCAGACACTGCAGCATCAGGGCATTTGAACCAGCTCGTAGTTGGGTTGTAATACATGCAGAATATAGCTCCAAAGCCCAGCAACACAAAGATGCCAAGAAGGACCTGTTGAAGAGGTCTGGAGGGGGTTTCTTGTGTCATATCTGAGCCTTCAGAAAAGAAAGAAATAAGACACACAGGTTCAGTAACATCTCTTTACGACAGCAAATGAAGGCTTGCTTTTGTTAGCAGTTGATTAACGATTGGTCCACACAGTACAAATGATCAGTGTTATTAATTAGGTAGAGTGTGAACAGTGCCAATGTAAGAATGTCATATAGGCCTATGAGCCTATTCTAGTGTGGTCCTATGAGTGTCAGAACGAGAGCTAGCCTCACAGTTTGGTGAGGACTGCTGTTTCGTTAGTGTCCTGATGCAGCTGAGTACAAACTGTTCCAGTTTGTAATTAACATAAAACAAACTTTACCTTCAAAAGTTCAGGGTTTAACAATATACAGTGCCCTCCATAATTATTGGCACCCTCGGTTAAGATGTGTTCTTTAGCTTCTAATAAATTGAGTTTTTTTTCTAAATAATATACGATCACGATGGAAAAAAGAGTAAAATCCAACCTTTAACTCAAGTGAATTTTAAGGGAAAAAAAAAGAACTAAGAAATCATTATTCTTCATAAAAGCACCTGTTCCATAATTATTGGCACCCCTAACATTTCTTAGGAAATAAATGTAATTAAAGTATTTCTGTCAATTCTACAGTAGTTTACGAAGTTGATCAGAGTATGTAGGAACATTTAATTAGTAATTCACAACTTCCTGTTTCCCTGGGGTATAAATATGACGTGACACAGGGGTCATTTCTCTTCAATATGGGAAAGACAAAGGAACATACCATTCAAGTAAGGCAGATGTGTGTTGACCTCCACAAGTCAGGCAATGGCCACAAGAAAATAGCCACTCACCTCCACCTGTCCATATCTACTGTCAGAGGAATTATTAAGAAGTGTAAAACAACTGGAACAGTGGTAAACAAGCCTGGACGAGGACGCAGGTTTATTCTGCCACCACGCACAGTGAGGAGGAGGATAAGAGAAATAAAAAGCTCTCCAAAGCTCACTGCTACAGAACTGCAACAAATGGCAGCTTCTTGGGGTCACAAAGTCTCCAAAACAACCATCAGGCGCTGTCTGCATGCCAGCAGGCTGTTTGGGAGGCATGCACTGAAAAAACCTTTTCTCACTCACAGTCATAAACGCAGACGTTTGGAGTTTGCTAAGCAGTACTGGAACTTCAACTAGGACCGTGTGCTTTGGTCAGGTGAAACTAAGGTAGAGCTTTTTGGCAACAAATGCTCTAAGTGGGTCTGGCGTAACACAAGAGCTGAGTATGCAGAAAAGCACCTCATGCCCACTGTGAAATATGGGGGAGGATCAGTGATGCTGTGGGCCTGTTTCTCTTCCAAAGGCCCTGGGAACCTTGTTAGGGTGCATGGCATCATGAATGCTTTGAAATACCAGGACATTTTAAAACTAAATCTGGTGGCTTCTGCCCAAAAGCTGAAGATGGGTCGTCACTGGGTCTTTCAGCAAAATAATGACCCAAAACATCTGGCCAAATCTACACAGAACTGGTTCACCACACACAGAATCAAGCTCATCCCATGGCCATCTCAGTCCCCAGACCTCAACCCCATTGAAAACCTGTGGGGTGAGCTGAAGAGGAGGGTGCAGAGGAGAGGACCCAGGTCGCTGGATGATTTAGAGAGATTGTGCAAAGAGGAATGGTCAAAGATCCCTCTGTCTGTATTCTCCCATCTTGTGAAACATTATAAGAGAAGAAGCTGGTTTGTTGGCAAAAGGGGGTTGTACAAAGTATTAACATCAGGGGTGCCAATAATTATGGCACACATGATTTGATATTAAACAATTATTTCTTAATGTGGGATTTTTTACCTACTGAATAAATTCACTTGAGTTAAAGGTTGGATTTTACTCTTTTTTCCATCGTGATCGTATATTATTTAGAAAAAAACTCAATTTTTTAGAAGCTAAAGAACACATCTTAACCAGGGGTGCCAATAATTATGGAGGGCACTGTATGTATATCTTTTTATATCAATTTTATATTTCTGTAAGAACCTTTTAATCCTAACCTCAACCACCGCTCCCTTTAAGAGTGAAAAATAACGAGGACCAGTTTAATTATCTGTAAAGCAAAGAGAAAGCAGTACGTCTTTACTGTACTGTACTTTACTGTACTTCAGTCATTGTCTGAAGTATCTGTACTTCACATGAATAATTCTGACCCTCCCTACACTTTACAAAAACAGTCTGTAAAAATCCTGTGTTTGATTTCAGATGGGTGGAGTTAACTGCCTGAAGAACAATTTAATATAATAATAATAATAATAATAATAATAATAATAATAATAATACTAAAGAATCACTGAAACAGTAAATTAGTTCAAATGAAGCTCTGAGTGGAAACACAGAAGCAGGCTATTAGTGTTAGTCTCATGATCAGGGAATCAGAGCCGGGAATCAGATATCAGCACAGTCTTCCTCTGAGAGCTGAATCTGATTTTAATCAGGTTGATTTTTCTGCAGATTAAAATGTGATGGATGATTTTACAGATGATGCTGCAGTTCTACCATAAACCCTCAATTACAGGAAATGTTCAACAGGAAGAAAACAGAAGCTCTTAGTAGAGAAATACTTCTACTTTTTACTTTAGGTACATTTAGGAGGGAGTACTCCTATACCTTTACTGCAGTATTTCTACCTGGAATATTTCTGCTTGTACTAAAGTACGGGACTTGTGTACTTCACTACCACAGAAACACATCATGGAGAATCACAAAAGCAAATTCAGACACAGTATTCATTCAAAATCCTCTGAATTTGTTGTGTTTTTGAACTGGAAGTAGTTTGTTGGTCCTGAGAGGAATGTTTTTTTTATCAGAATAATGCAAATGAGCTGATTTGCATTTTGTGGGCATTTTAATGAGTACACATTTCGGGAGAAGTGAACTGAAAACTGATCTCGATGGTTTAAAGGTCATGAGCACAGAGTCACTGTTGGGAACAGTTGGACACTGAAGCCGAGTCGTTTACCTGTTAGAGTTTTGAAACCCTGTCCTGAAACGAACGATCATTCAACAGCATGATTAGATTAGATCCTAGCCCTATGAGCTACTGTTCAGTAGTCGGAACAGTGTGGATTCAGGACGTTCATGAAGCAGCTGGAATTTCCAGAGCCGCAGACGTGATGTTCTTCATACTGTCTCAGAGTTTGGTGATGAATGGACCAATAGAAATGCTTCAAAATGTCCTATAAAATATTTCACACTATATTTTACACTTCCATTAAAAATTCAGAAGGTTTCTCCCGCTCCTGTAAAGCTGCAGTTGGAGATGAGAGGTTTCTTCGTGACAGTGAAGATAGTTATGTTTACGTTTATAAAATCCCAGAATATAAAATCTAAAGATCTTTGAGCAGATGATCCAAAACAGCAGCAGTCCTGAACTCACCTGTCTCGCGCAGTCGTGTAGAACGTCGCTGGTTTTCCTGCAGTTCAGGACATGGAGGCTGTCTGAGCTTCTTCTCAGACTTCAGGAGTTTTGAAATGAAACACCAGAGAGAATCCTGACCACGAGCTCATGATGAAACAGTACAAAATAGGACCAACCAGATCACATCAGCAGCAAACCGACAGGGCAGGAATGGCAGGGAATCAAGGAAGTCCAGGTTTCAGATAGTGATCCACGCCACCTGATTCAGAGGTAAAAGCTCAGGTGAGATCAAAACACGGAAACATTAAAGTGGAGGAAGAGTCTCTCTTAGAGAACCTGTTGCCCACATCCGACCATTAACTACCCAATACGAGTTCCACCATCCACACACACACACACACACACACACACACTGTTGATGTGCAGATACAGTGACGTTGTTACCTGCCTGTCAACCTAGGGGGAGGGGTGTAAGGTGGCTCTACAAAAACAAATACCTGCAGGCAGCGAGTCCTCGCTCTTTCCTGCTCCTCAGGAACCGTCTCTTTTCTGTTGGATCCACTGTTCAAGTCACTGTCCTCATCCCAGTCACTGTCTCTGCCCCGGTCACTGTCTCTGAGAACTTCTTGAACGATGATGACTCAACTCTATACTGGCCCAGTGTGGTCAAATTGTTCTCTAAAATATATTAAAATGCCTCCACATCAAACAAATCAGTGTTTAAATATTGGGTAAAGACAAAATTTTGCTTAAAGGCATCTTAAATAAAGACAGTGGTTCTATTTAGAACCTTTTGAATGCTTATATGGTTCTTCGTTATTCTATGATTTCTTAAAATATTCGAAAAAAACATTAAATATTCCTTTAAAATGTAACATTTCTTCTCTTTTTTTATCACCAAAAACATTTTACAATTTACAATGTAAACAAACATCTTAAGTATTATTTAGTAAAGTATTAAGTATTATTTAGTAAAAATTTAGTAAAAATAAAAATATTAATGGTTTAATATTGAATAAAGAATTTAAGAATGACTTGGTTCTGTTAAAGAACCTTCAGTTTGGTTCCACGGGGTCTCTGACAGGGAACGAGTCAGACAGCCTGTGTATGCTGAGGACAGTAGACAGTCTGCCGTGGTGTTTTTTAGGAAAATCTGTGGGACATTGGCTCCTGCTTCCTTTGTGTGGAGGGTTGTCCCAGCACCGCCCACAGTCCACAGTGACCACACCCCCTCTGAAAGGTTCTAAGGATTATGTAGCAAACAAGCAATGAAAGCTTCTTCCCGCACCAATTAGCCCTGAAGCTACCTGCAGGAGTCCTGTAGGAGTGTTCAGAAATCTCAGGAGAATTTACATAACTTTACAGGAGGAGGAGAAACCTTCTGACCTTTCATTGGTCCATTCATCATAAACGTCTGATACAGTATAAAGAACAGCTGGAGATTCTCATTCTGGAGAGCAGTGGAAACTGAGAAAATTACAGCGTGTGATTAAACAGTAACTGAGTTCCAGATAATGATTATAGAAGTTTATTGTAAATGGTTTAGTGTGCATGGTCTCGTCAGTCCTGACAGTCAGGAAAGTTTATTTACCTATTATTTACCTGCATTGCAGTTAAGAACTGAACTGAGCAGAAATCAGAGGACGGCAGACAGCAGGTCTTACACTTACAACCACAGAGAAATCTCAATACACCATTAAACCTAGGCCAGCTGCAGAGGCTTAAGAAAACATCTGGAAATCAGGTTTAGAGAAAGGCTTACATTAACACGAGTGTGACTGTGTTGAAATCATGCCTGTTCCTGCTTCGGTCAGCAGACTCGCTACCGGATGAACCTGTTACCCTGCTGTCGCTACGGTCATACTTTAGCACTGTAGCTATGCTACGCTTCGGTTCATCTTTAACCCGTCATGTGAACGTTCCAGCAGTGAGCTGTGACAGTCTGTTTTCTGCCAGGCATCACACTTACAGTACAGTACATCTCCTCAGTGGGTTTTTCTATGAACTTCTATTTAAAGTTAAGAAGGTTTTCCTTCTCAGATGAAGTCACTATGTCCTGTTTTGGAAATATGGGTTTGGTGGTATCAGTGTTGAATTGACGTTACAGCCAGGGGTCAGATCAACAAACTCTTTCCTAAAAAACATCAGTTATGAAGATCTTCCTAACAGTGTTCTTAAATGCATTTCTCCAGCAGGCCACGGAAATCCACACAGTCATCTACGCCAGCGGCTTTACAGGAGAAATGCTGGTGTTTCTGCCTGTCTGCTGCCTGTCTGCTGCTGTCTGCTGCCTGTCTGCTGCCTGTCTGCTGGTGTTTCTGCCTGTCTGCTGCTGTCTGCTACCTGTCTGCTGCTGTCTGCTACCTGTCTGCTGGTGTTTCTGCCTGTCTGCTGCCTGTCTGCTGGTGTTTCTGCCTGTCTGCTGCCTGTCTGCTGCTGTCTGCTACCTGTCTGCTGGTTTTTCTGCCTGTCTGCTGGTGTTTCTGCCTGTCTGCTGCCTGTCTGCTACCTGTCTGCTGGTGTTTCTGCCTGTCTGCTGCTGTCTGCTACCTGTCTGCTGGTTTTTCTGCCTGTCTGCTGGTGTTTCTGCCTGTCTGCTGCCTGTCTGCTACCTGTCTGCTGGTGTTTCTGCCTGTCTGCTGCTGTCTGCTACCTGTCTGCTGGTTTTTCTGCCTGTCTGCTGCCTGTCTGTTGCCTGCCTGCTGCCTGTCTGCTGGTGTTTCTGCCTTTCTGCTGCCTGTCTGCTGCCTGTCTGCTGGTGTTTCTGCCTGTCTGCCAGGAAGTGGTGACTTCCTGTAGCACCTGTGCCCAATGCAAGACCCCTAAGACTCCCCTTGGACAAACTCATGCTCCTGCCAGTGCCAGAGCGCCCCTGGACCCACTTGTCGATAGATTTAATTACTGACCTTCCCAAGTCTAATAAACAGACCGTAGTTATGAAGGCCATTGATAGGTTTTTTAAGGGGTGTGCATTTTGTCCCGTTTTCCACTTTGCCCATGGCTATGCAGACTGCCCAAGCCCTAGCTGACAACGTCCTAAAGAACTTCGGTATTCCTGAGGACACTGTATCTGATCAGGGCAGTCGGTTCACCTTCAAGGTCTGTGGGGCCTTCTGTGGACATCTGCGATTGAGCATAAGCCTCACTTCTGGGTATCACCCCCATACCAATGACCAGTGCAAGCACGCCAACCAGGAACTGGGGACGTTCCTCAGGTTGTACTGTTTTAAGTACCCCAATGATTGGGCCAAGTAATGTCCCAGAACTCCTGGAGGTGCACCACCACTGGACTAACATCATTTTCCTGCTCTCCCCCGGGGCAATCCCAGGACTCCGCTCCACATGTTGCCCTGTTACATTGTCATATTCCTTTAGTTTTTGCGTCTGCTTTTCTGTTGTGTTGTTACCTGTTTTTGTATTCCCAGGTTTTATTAAAGTCCTTGCTTTGTCTCATCCCTGTCTCACGTCCCTCTGCCATGCCTGACCAGGCATGACAGCAGTCTGTCCTGTACTGTGTTGTTTTGCTCTGGGAAAACACACATTCATTCCACTGTGTACTCGTACAGCACTGAAACAGATATTAATAAAACTCTCTTGACTTGACTTGCTCTTCCCTGTAAGCTTTGATTGAACATTTGAAGAGTGGCAGGGTTAGATCTTTAATTCTGAGGTTCGATTTTTGGGTGAGAAGTGATTTTGTTACAGTAGGACTTTATGTTGACTTTGGTGCCATCTATGGTTCAGCCCTTATGTGTTTTGTTCTGTTTAACCCTTTAATGCATTTATTAAATAGAGAAGGTGAATTATTTTACCCCCAGAAGAAACATGTCCAATAGTTTTTTCCAATATTTATTAATTTCACAAACCCAACTCTCCACAGTTGTAGACAGCATGCATTGCCTGTACATGCACTTCAATAGTAAATATTCTTTTTTAGAAGAAACAGGTCTTTACACAGCTCAGACAGAAACTCTAATAAAGAATAAAACAAACAAGAGTTTCAAACACAAAACTTACAACAGTAACTTTTATTTTTTTCTCTTAATTTTTGATGGTTGGATTTCAATAATTAGTAGTAATAGTAAGTAGCAATAATTCATACAAAAACACAGACGCTTCTGTATGGTTACAGTAACTCAGTGTGTGATCCAGTAGATGAGTGGGTCAAATGACAAATGACTGTAGATGGATCATGGTGAACTGCTCACTTTAACTTTATACAGATTTGTGGTCGAGGCTTAGTTGATTTTCTTGCTGCCTCTAGATTAATCTGAGGGCTCATTTAACAGCCTTTCAGAGTGGAGTGGATGTCTGAAGCTCCTCACAGAACCTGCTTTTAAAATAGCATATCATTGTAATGTGTGTAATGTGTGTAGTGCGGCACAAATCTGGAGCCTGTACAGCAGTTACAGTAGCTGTGTCACAATTTGTGGCCAAACTGAAAACTGAAACAAGCTGAGGAATAAAAATCCAACAGATCCAGAATGAAAACTTTACTTAACAACCCCCTAGCAACCACCAGAGACACCATATCTACTGTAGTAACATTAGCAACACCAAAGCAAGCAACATCACCTAGAAACAACGACAAAGATGCCACAGCAACCACTAAACAGCAGCCAACAAACTACCTGGGATACTGTAGCAACAGATTAGCAATGCCCTGGCAACCACCTGGTATAGCACAGCAACCACCTGCAACATCTTGGCAACCACCAGAGATACCATAGCTAGCAATTAGCAACACCCCAGCAAACACCAGAGTTACCATTGCTACCCATTAGCAGTACCGTAGAACACACCCAGGGGACCATACCACTACTGGATAAAAACACCCTAGCAACCACCTGTGATTAAACAGGAACCACGTAGCAACCCCTTCCAAAGAACTTGAAAGCAGCACATTCAGCACATTACGCTGACAGTAAGCTAGCTGGGTAGCTAGCCCCAGTACCATGTGTTGAGGTGTTTGAACACTCTGTATTCTTTGTGGCGTCGGATATGGTCACAGATTCGACAGGCGTGCTCTAAACCAAAGTCTGAACGCTTCGCAACAAAGTGCTTCCTCCAGGTGAAGTACTGCTCATACATCTCCTGGTTCTTGTCCAGAAGTTTGAGATGTTCTGCCAGTTCTTTAGCTGTTTTGAAGTCATTCACATGGATGAAGGAATCTGCTGGAATTAACTCCTCGTAGTTCTCCCTGGGAGGACCGAGAACCACAGGAACCGTCCCATGCATCAGTGGGTTGAAGAGCTTCTCTGTGATGTAGTCTTTATGGACGGAGTTCTCAAACGCTAGGTAGAACTTGCAGCTGGAGATGACTGTAGGGAAGTTTTTGTCGCTCACGTACTTCCTAAAGGATTGTCCATAGGCCTCCACATGAATGTGCTGGCTTAGCTTCTCAAAGTATTGCACCCGCTTGAATGTACTTTTCCAGTTGCTGACGATCCAGCAGACCAGCTTGTCTTTTTGTGGTATCTGGAAGGCTTTGTCCTCCTCGGAAGCTTCCACGATGCGTCCATAAGGCACCCAGACGTCCGAGTCTCTCCGGTAGTTTGCGGTCAGGTTGAACACATTATCCAGCCCAGGCAGTCTTACTGAAAAGTCTGGAGACTCCATGTTCATCCACACCCATTTCTGCAGTGGAGGTCGTGTCATTTTCAGAAGGTTTGGCACCTCGTTGTAAATTTCCCTGGCATGGAACATGACTCCATGGGCTCTGTCATAGATGCTTCTGTTATCTGTTAAATGACAACCCGTGATACCATACAGGGGGCCGCAGGACTCGCCATCGAAACTGTACCCAAACGGCCACGGCCAGACCAACACGATGGTGCTGGACCCCAATACTGTCCTGCCGTACTCTTCTGTGACTGCTGCTTTCTTCGACGATAGCTGGTTCCTCAGTGAAGTGTAGTTGAGAGCAGAGGTGATGTTCTGCTTTTGGGCAAGCTCCTCAGTCTGCAGGACGTCGAGGCACACATCGATACAAACCTCATGAACAGGCACTGTATTCTTGGGGCACGTCAACCAGCTCACAGTCGGCTTGTAGTACACAAAGAATATTGCTCCAAAACACAGCAGCAGAACCAGGACCGCTAGAAAGTGCTGAAAGGGTCCCAGGCTACTTTTGGGTGTCATCCTTTACCCTGCAGAGAGAACCGAGATGTTAACGTGGATCTAGAAGGAACTTCAGCAGAAAATGTCAACGGCAGGGTCTCCTCTCTGGAATAAACCTCATATCAGGACTGAAACAGTAGAAGAACAAACACCACAGCCTGCGAGGTCATAGACTCATCCAGATTAACCTGCAATTGTGCTTAAATAATATCTGCAAAGATAAACATTATTGGCTCACTGGCAAAGAGTTCACAGAGAAGAAAAGATCTTACGTGGAAGATCTTACGATCAGACGCCAATTTAACCCACAGCATCTAAAACAATCCGCTGGCTGATTCCACAGCTTCCACAGCCCATGAAGCAGTAAAGAACATGACTAACATCCAACCGAGCCACTCCAAACGAAACCAGCTTCGCCGGCTGTTCCACCCATTCCCAACTGAGTTCGGGTTACAGTTAAACTGAATGGAGGCTGACTGAGGAACAGAACTTCCTGATTTTGTTGGCTTTGTTCATTGTGCAGCTGTCACTGGTCGAAGCTAATGGTGCCATGGCCACATCATTCAAAGACATGTAAACTATGGGACCCCACCCATCCCGGAGAGTTTAAGGAGATCAGTTGTTGATATCAACATGAAAGACTGAAGTTCATTTCTGTTTCTCTGCTTACGGTGATTTGGGAGAAGACTGTTAGAGAGGGGGAGGGCTGCTGTTCAGGTGTCCTCAGCTTGTGGTAGGAAGCCAGGAAAGAGAGATGTCTGGGTTAAGAGGGAGGTGACGGGGTGGTGCAGGGTTGTGCAGACTTTGTCACAGACACGTGAACAAAGTAGAGACAGACTTTTCCATTAAACAATGGGGGTCGTCAGCTTCGTTTACTTTGTGTAGAACTAGATATGCGCTATATATAAAACATCCACCCAAATGTCTGTACATCTGCTCTTAGTCTTCTGTGGATTGATTCAGTAAGGGACAGTATTGACTCAGTGCTGATTCAATAAGTACACACACTATACACACTCTGTACTTTACTGCACTTTAGAATGTACAGGGTTATTGTATCATCTGAAATGTTTACACTATTGTTTACAAAAGACACTGGATCAGGCGTGAATTCAGGTGAGGTGAGGGTGGGGAGAGGTGTTGGAGGAGTGCAGTGTGACTCAGCAGATGTCACAGTTCCAGTCAGAGCAGGGTGCAGAGTGTGTGTGTAAGGGGTGGAGGTGTGAAGAGACAGGTGAGATAGCTTGTGGACTGTGGACCGGTACACTGCTCTACTGTCTGTTTAGCAGGATAGAAGCTGTCTAAGAACTGACTGGTTCTGGTCTTCAAGCTTCTGTACCTTCTGCCACTGGGCAGCTGTGAAAACAGGCAGTGTCTTGGGTGGGTGGAGTCCTTGATAATCCTCCTGGACTTCCACAGACAGTGGCTGGTGTATAAATCCAGAACCCCAATGGTGTGCTGGGCTGTGCGCACCACCCTCTGCAGAGCTATAGGCAGTGCAGTTCCTGTTCCAGTTCCAGTTCCTAGAACGTCCAGAGTAAAGCACTTGCTCATGATGGGGGGTTAGAGCAACCAGGCTCCAGTCATTTAGGCAGGTAATGCTGGTTGTCTTCAAAAGAGGGACAAGTGGTGGTCAACTGGTGGCCAGTTTGAGGCATGCTGGCACGACTGAGAAAGCGAGAGAGGTGTTGAATATGTCTGCAAAGACTCCAGCTAGCTGACTGGCGCATGCTTTAAGCGCTCTGCAATCTGGGCCAGCAGATTTACACATGTTGACATGCTGAAAGGATCTGCGCACATCAGCTTCAGAGACAGAGGGTGGATGGGGACTCAGCAGTGGATGGTGCTTTCTCTGGGGGGTGCAGCGTGGTTTGCCTCAAAACGAGCATGAAAGCAGTTCAGCTCATCTGGAAGCATGGCACTGGTGTTTATCACGGAGTGAGAGCGCCCCTCAAAGTCTGTGATTGTGCTGAAGCCTGCCACATGCTTTTGCCGTTGGTGGAGCTGAACTGTAATCTTCTATTCTTGCTCTGTACTCACATTTGGCTGCTTTTATGATCTTACTATTTTATACTCCTCCGTGTTCCCGGATCTAAAAGCAGTGCTGCGTGAGCTCCAAGCCATGGGAACTTTGTTGAACCGTGGCTTCTGGTTGGGGTAAACACTTTGTGGCACAACATCCTCTATGCACTTCCGTATGAAGCCAGAGTCTGAGTACGAATCATGAGACACACTCATATATGGCTGCGTCAGTGTTACTGTATCCGGTGACGGAAACACCCAGAGCGTCTAGCAGGAGAGGCAGGGGGAGAGGCAGGTAATGAGATTCAGTAGTGTGACAGATGTTGGCTGATGGTTTATCAGTGTGTTGAGAGAGCTCTGAATAGATACAATGTCTCACTGTTCATACAGCATGTGTCAGTGTGGACAACCATATCTACGGATAAAGGCTGTAGACGGCATGACGTTGCAGTTAGATATCTACTATTAATGCACTCAGTGTGTGTGTGTGTGTGTGTGTGTGTGTGTATGCATCATCAAAATATCTTCAACACCATATAAACTTTATATAGACTAACTACACACAAATATAATACTACACTCTCTAATATGGGGTTCTTCAGGGGTTCTTTTGTAAAACCATGGCTCTGTTTGGAACTATGATCACTCACAGCAACATTTCAATGCTTAACAGGTTCTTCACACTAGTGAAAATAATTATAAAAGGATTCCAGTATTGTTATAAGAACAATTTTTTATGAAAACTGTGTCTAGAACCATTCCTGTGGTGAAATCACAGTAAATAATGGTGGACAAAAAAAATAAATAAAACAAATAAGCTTGAGTGGATCCAATAAAGTGAGTAAATAAAGACTAAATAGCCTCTAGTTCCATTCTTAATGTCACATTACCCATGTTATTGTTTGTATTATTGTGTAAAAAAACAGGAGCATTAACATAATCATTTAATGGCCTTTTTACTGGAAACACTGACTTCTCTGTAACTTGGTGGTAAACACAGCATTTCTTTGCTTAAAACAAGACGTTTCCAATAAACAAGGTTCTTAAATAGAACCCACAAACTCACCTCGATCTTGGGAACCAAACTCCTGCAGTTTGTAAATCCTCTGAAGCTGTGGCAGCTCTAAACCTGTTCTAGACCCATTAGCTCTCACAGACCCAGTGCTCGTAGTGCTCACGGGTCAGGGGAAGGTGGCGAGGATGAAGCTGAGTTTTGGAGTTTGGAGCCGTCTGAACTCTCCAGCTCAGTTTTGACTGTAATCACAGTGTATAGACTGTACTGAGCTGAGTGACTGCACTGCTCCCTTATCAATGCCTCTTAAGACAGACAGACTTTGTGCCCAATGCCACATGAAATGCAAAATGACCACAAACCACACTGCTCTGAAGACAGAGCCGACACTAGCTACACCACAGCACAGTGTGACCGTGTACTGTTCCCATGCTCTGAATGCAACAGAACTCATTAGAGATGTGAGAGAATGGGAGATTGACAGTGTGAAAGTGGTCCTGAGAGTGTGAAAGATCTGTGGTTGAGGCTGGCGGCAGGACCAGGGCTAGTAGAACAAGCAGAGCAGTAAAAGTTTGAGCTGGAACTGAGAGGAACTAGAGAGAAGAGAACCACATTCAGCATTAGTGCTAGACATCAATGCAGTGAACACACCCATACACCCAGACAGTGAGCACATGGGCCCAGTAAGCAGCCTTTGGGGAGCACCAAATGAAGTCCTGGAAGGGTAATGAAGAATAGGGCACTCACCTCAGGTTTAGGAACCAAATATCACATTCTTTGAGGCTGTAGGAGCTCCGATTCTGAATAATCACAGTGTATAAACTGTGCTGCACTGCTCCCTTATCAACGCCTCCTGAGTGCTGATATACAGACTTAATAAGTAATCCATTCAGATTCTGATCACTCCACTTCCTCCAGCTTTCAGAGCAGAACCACACCATACCACCTCCACCAACCAACTGTTAGAACATTCACATTGTTTATCTGACTCTCTTCTCCAGAGTTCTTACAGAAGTTTTAAAAAACACTGTTTACTGAAGAAGAACCTCAGCTAGTTTAAATAGAGTAAAATTCAGATCCTCTAATCTTAGACTCTACTAAACACAAGTCAATACCATAATACTCTACTTTTCACCCAAGTCCTCTCAGAAGAGGAGGGTCTTCAGTCTGGGTTTGAGGACAGCGAGCGTTGGACTCTGCTGTTCGGACACCCAGGGGAAGTTCGTTCCACCACTTCGGTGCTTAAAGGATGGCGGGTCGAGCCGAGCCGTACTTGAAGCTGGAAGGGCTCTCGGTGCAGATTAGGATTTTGACCATCGCCATCAAGTACGGAAGGGCTGGCTGGTCCAGTCTTGGCTTTGTAGACCAGAGTCAGGGGTCTGAATCTCAATTATAAATTCAGAAGACACCTGTAGCTGGACTATATCTGTGTTGTAGTCATGGCGACCGACGTCTGGTTCTATTCAGTTTTACATCAAACCCGACTCTGATCTCAGCTCTGAATGTCAGTGTTTACACTCCATTAAATGTCTGCTCTGTACAACACTGATCATCAGAAATCTTTAATTCAAAGTTTAAAGGCTTTTATCCCCCCCCCAATCACCCCTCTCCATTTTTGCAAATGCAAATAAACATCACATCAACACATACAGCTCAGACTCTCACGTTCTCACACTCGGCAGCTCTATACCCTTTTACAACCAGAAAACAGAAAACAAGGCCCTGCAATAAAACAGCAGCTTTTACCGGGAGGGTTAACCCCCTCCTTCTGTCTGGATCTTCCTTTTTAGGTTCAGCACAGGAGCTACAAAGGACTGACACAATTCTGGAAATAATGATGGAAATAATGATGGGAATAACGATAGGAAATTAGATTTTTTACCACGCTGTCCCTTTACAGGTTACACATGAGACATTCGAGTTAAGGACCAGCTTCAGCTAATGTCCAAAAGCATGGTGTGAATCGCCGTAGCTCAGTCTGCGCTGGGTGAAGAAATGAGTCCGGTTCTAGTGAAGTAGCGAGGCCTGCGCTGGGAGTCAGTGCTGCTCTCTCCGGCGGTATTTGATGATGGGGTTGTTGGGCGTGTGGATCATGGTGGTGTAGTTCACGGTGGGGAAATATCCGTCAACCAGATCGAACTCGTACAGCCGCAACATCGTCGACCAAATAGTCTTTATCTGCACGTAAGCAAAGTTCTCCCCGATGCAGCGGTGACGGCCTGCGGGATAAACACAGAAGCGTCATCCAGCAACCAGAGAAAATTCCCACTTTCCCAAATACGAACGTTGGAATATCAGCCGTCTGATAGCAGTGGTTTCATTAAGAGATCTGCTTTACTGAAGACAAGCAGACTACCCCACACTGCCCTTCCCCACCGCACAGACCCCAACATCACATCCCACAGTGAGAGCGTGGTGCTCCGTACCCAACTACACCCATCCATATCATACCCCTCCTTACCCATCAGTGGCAGTGCCGGTTCAGCGGTTAGAGCGCCGGGCTATTGATAACAGGGTTGTGGGTTTGATACCCGGGCTTGGCAAGCTGCCACTGTTGGGCCATTGAGCCCTTTACCCTCTCTGCTCCCCGGGTGCTGGAGTTGGCTGCCCGCCGCTCTGGGTGTGTGTGTACTCACTGCCCCTAGTTCACTAGTGTGTGTGTGAGTGTGTGTTCACTACCACAGATGGGTTAAATGCGGAGGACACATTTCGCTGTAGAGTGACAAATACGTGCACCTTTACCATCTACACCCCGCCATACTCATCTACACCCATCCATATCATATCCCTGCTAACCCATCTACACCCATGCATACTTGTGCCCCTATTTTCACATTGTACTCTGTCTTTCGGATAATCCAGTGGTTGATAATGACCTCGTGCTCCAGTTACCAAACAGTGCCTGCATGCTCAGTCTGGACTCACCTGCTCCGAACGGAATGTATGCAAATTTCTCGCCTGCTGCAGGGTTTTCACCCAGGTAGCGGTCAGGGTTAAAATCCAGACACTGAGTCCAGGTGTCCTGCAGACGATGGTTCACTGTCGGAGACACACACACCTGGTGCCCAACTGGGATGGTGTACTCTCCAACCTTCTGCATGGGGGAGAAGATTCAGGGTAAATTTTACAAACTGCACATATTATGCACTGCCCGGGCTACTGTGATATACACTGAGGTACTCTACTGTAGGTACTGTGATATACACTGAGGTACTCTACTGTACGTACTGTGATATACACTGAGGTACTCTACTGTAGATACTGTGATATACACTGAGGTACTCTACTGTAGGTACTGTGATATACACTGAGGTACTCTACTGTACGTACTGTAATATACACTGAGGTACTCTACTGTAGATACTGTGATATACACTGAGGTACTCTACTGTACGTACCGTGATATACACTGAGGTACTCTACTGTAGGTACTGTGATATACTCTGAGGTACTCTACTGTACGTACCGTGATATACACTGAGGTACTCTACTGTAGGTACTGTGATATACTCTGAGGTACTCTACTGTACGTACCGTGATATACACTGAGGTACTCTACTGTACGTACTGTGATATACTCTGAGGTACTCTACTGTAGGTACCGTGATATACACTGAGGTACTCTACTGTACGTACTGTGATATACTCTGAGGTACTCTACTGTAGGTACCGTGATATACACTGAGGTACTCTACTGTACGTACTGTAATATACACTGAGGTACTCTACTGTAGGTACCGTGATATACTCTGAGGTACTCTACTGTAGGTACTGTGATATACACTGAGGTACTCTACTGTACGTACCGTGATATACACTGAGGTACTCTACTGTAGGTACCGTGATATACACTGAGGTACTCTACTGTAGGTACTGTGATATACTCTGAGGTACTCTACTGTACGTACCGTGATATACACTGAGGTACTCTACTGTATGTACTGTAATATACACTGAGGTACTCTACTGTAGGTACTGTGATATACACTAAGGTACTCTACTGTACGTACTGTAATATACACTGAGGTACTCTACTGTAGGTACCGTGATATACACTAAGGTACTCTACTGTACGTACTGTAATATACACTGAGGTACTCTACTGTAGATACTGTGATATACACTGAGGTACTCTACTGTACGTACCGTGATATACACTGAGGTACTCTACTGTAGGTACCGTGATATACTCTGAGGTACTCTACTGTAGGTACCGTGATATACACTGAGGTACTCTACTGTAGATACTGTGATATACACTGAGGTACTCTACTGTACGTACCGTGATATACACTGAGGTACTCTACTGTATGTACTGGGAGTTAGGCGAGTTTACCGCATACCTGTGGAGAACGGGCCATTCTCATCATGGTCATGATGGGGGGCCGGAGCCTCAGTGTTTCTTTCAGGCATCTATCCAGGAGGTTCAGGTCCTTCAGCTGAAGGAAGAACACACAACCAACAGCAATTACAGTCAGTTATACACAGACATCCACACAGTTAGAGTTCATCATCCTTTAAAACCACACGCAGTTATAGATCACACTGCAAGTCTTAAATTACAATAATTTAATCATTAGTCCAACACTTCAAGTTTCATACATATAGTTCAACACCTCAGAGCAAATTCAGAGCAAACTGCATGTTTATTAACACTGGAACCCAACACTACACGTCTTTCCACTCAGCCCAGTTTTTATACAGTACCAACTAAATCAACATTCTTAAAAAACACCAAAGACCAGCGTTACACCTGTCCCACTGCAGTCACTCAGCTTCTAACTCTTTTCACTAGCTGTTGCACATCACCCGATTTAGGTCAGATTAATGACGTGTGAGAGATCTGGGACCAGGACCAGGGCTAGTAGAACCAGCAGAGCAGTAAAAGCTTGAGCTGGAACTGAGGGCATAAACAGGGACTGTGTGGAAAGCCTGGCATCGGAAGGAGAGCCCGGTATTAGGAGGATAATCAGGAATTGGAGGGGTGACTCAGAACTTGAGGCGAGCATTAAAAAGTGAGATGACCTGGTACTGCTTAGCTGATCTGGAACTGGATGGAAGACCTAGAATTGATTAGGTGGCCTGGTGCTGGAGGTTAATCTGGTGCTAGAAGTTAATCTGGTGCTGGAGGTTAATCTGGTGCTGAAGGAACGCACGTTTTAGAGAAGATGTTTGTGGTGATTATCACTTCACCTGCTCTGCATCAGAATCACTGTAAGCAGAGAACACACAGGTTCTGTAGGGAGACCATGTCTGTCTTCATGGTGGGGAACCTCAGACAGTGACTCAACAGGACGATGGGCGGAGCTGTGTTGGGAAACGTGTGGAGGAGGTGTGTGGACAGCAGTGAGGAACAGAGAGTTATCAGTCCAGGTCCACTGAGTGGACACAGGGGTTTATGGGTAACGTAGTGTTTCTGTTGGTGTTGAACTGACCTGGTCGTAGTCGAGTGGAGGCAGGCTGTCTCCACAGACTTGTTTTTGCTCGCTGTAGCAGCGGTCCTGCAGGGGGCGATCTTGTGCCAGGAAGAAGCCGAGCCAGGCGCTGGTGGTGGAGGACGTGTGTTGACCCGCCAAAAGCAGACCAATCAGCATCCCCGCAATTTCGTCATCATTCAGCGGACGGCCGTCTCTGCAGAGAGACATCATGTGTTATTTTGTATGATTTCATGTTTTAATGCAAGTTTATTATTTGATTTAATGTGCAGTGAGTGGGTGGCTGTTAGGGAATATATGCAGTAACGGAACCTGTCATTATTCATCAGGAATCTCATTAATAAACAGGAATCTCATTAATGCAGTGATCTGAGAAGTGTGAAATATAGACGCTTCTTCTGTGATGGGTAAATCGTGTGTGTGTTGGCACTACGCTGCTGGTCACTGTAGAACGTCTTACTTGTATGTGGCGTCTATCAGAGTCTGCAGGATGTCGTCTTCTTTCTCTGCCGTCTGTCTGCGTTTCTCGATCACTTTATAGAAGATGTTTTTAATCTCTCGGTGAGCCTGATCCCTCTTCCTGGAAAACACACGTCCATCAGTTAGACTCAGAACCAGGTCTTAATCACTGAGCTTAACTCAGATCATGAAGCTGGACTGGACTAACAAACTCAGCCCAGACTGTAGACCGGAATCCCAACAGCTGGGTGAACTCGGCTGTTTGTAGTAGGCTGTTCTTATTCAGGGCAAAATAAAACATGCTGGGTCTGTATTCATTCAGCACCAGGTGTGTTGTGTACCTGACGCTGGCCAGGTGTGTTGTGTACCTGACGCTGGCCAGGTGTGTTGGGTACCTGACGCTGGCCAGGTGTGTTGGGTACCTGACGCTGGCCAGGTGTGTTGGGTACCTGACGCTGGCCAGGTGTGTTGTGTACCTGACGCTGGCCAGGTGTGTTGGGTACCTGACGCTGGCCAGGTGTGTTGTGTACCTGACGCTGGCCAGGTGTGTTGTGTACCTGACGCTGGCCAGGTGTGTTGGGTACCTGACGCTGGCCAGGTGTGTTGTGTACCTGACGCTGGCCAGGTGTGTTGGGTACCTGACGCTGGCCAGGTGTGTTGTGTACCTGACGCTGGCCAGGTGTGTTGGGTACCTGACGCTGGCCAGGTGTGTTGTGTACCTGACGCTGGCCAGGTGTGTTGGGTACCTGACGCTGGCCAGGTGTGTTGTGTACCTGACGCTGGCCAGGTGTGTTGGGTACCTGACGCTGGCCAGGTGTGTTGTGTACCTGACGCTGGCCAGGTGTGTTGGGTACCTGACGCTGGCCAGGTGTGTTGTGTACCTGACGCTGGCCAGGTGTGTTGGGTACCTGACGCTGGCCAGGTGTGTTGTGTACCTGACGCTGGCCAGGTGTGTTGGGTACCTGACGCTGGCCAGGTGTGTCTTTTTAAATGCTTTTACACAATCTTTCCATCAGTATGTTATAGTACCTGAAGCTGGGCAGCGGCAGCCATCCCGGCAAGAGCCAGGCAGCGTGGGTAAAGCCTCCGTCCAGGTCAGCATAGAGCTGCGCTACCTTTTCATCCAGCATGCTGCGAATCTCTCTGCCGTGCAGACACCTGCTCGCTGTCAGGATAATGAGCTCTGAGAGAGCCTCGAACAGGTCTGAGGGAGGAGAGAGAGGGGATGACGTATGCTGTTACTGCTTATCTGGAATATTAATTGTTACCAGTACATCTGATAAACACCCACAGAACGATTGGATACTCCTAATTTCAACTCGTCACCTGTATAAAAGACACCTGTCCACAGAATCAATCAATCAATCAATCAGACTCCAACCTCTCCACCATGGGCCAGACCAGAGAGCTAAAGATGGTCAGGGACAGGATTGTAGACCTACACAAAGAAACGTCTGACCTCTGTGCTTACCAACAAGGGTTTTTTCGTTATTATTTTAGAACAATTTATTTATGGAAACAACTTCAGGCAGAAATAGTGAAATAGGTGAATCATCCCTTCTGGACACCAGAGCAATTCACTCTTATCTCCCGGTGCCCACTGTCCCTCATTCAGGGGTGCTGAAACTGCCTGCACTTGTTTCAGAGCTGGCCAGCTGACAGAGTCCAGAGTGGGCACGGCACCCTTACATACAGTAATGTCTCCCTCTGATGGACTCAGTGGGGATTGCACAAGGACAGGTCATGTGCTCAATTGTGCATTGGCTAGGCTCCGCCCCTCATAGCTAAGGATGGTCAGGGACAGGATTGTAGACCTGCAAAAAGAAACGTCTGACCTCTGTGCTTACCAACAAGGGTTTTTCCTAAGTCTTGTATAGAGGATCAAATGCATATTTCAGTATTTTACATGAAGTAATTTTCTGGATTTTCTCTCACTGTTAAAATAAACCTACTATTGATAGACTGCTCATTTCTTTGTCAGTGGACAAACTTACAAAAGCATCATTTATTTCCTTCTCTGTATATAAATATATGAGGACATCCAAACTCCTGCTGTAATAGTGGCGGTCCTAAAAATAATACAGTAACATTAAAAAATCAAAAAGTAAATATTTTGGGACGGGCGGTTTTCAGGCTGACAGAAAGTCCTGCCCTGGACATACAGGTGACTGAGGTGATTCTCCTTCACAGAGAAACTGTGCAGTAGAATTCTTACTCTTCTCCCCACTGTCTCCCCAGCGTCGAAAATACTCCCTTGTCTCCTCCTCGATGACCTCCACATGCTGCTTAAAGTGAGCGATGTTCAGCCCTGTCTTCAGCATCTTCTTCTGCTCCAGAAACACCTGCAGAACACACACATTACACACTCCGTCAGACGACCAGCAACCCCCCACACACGAGCAAGAGTGTAGATTACTACCTGTGCACTTACAGGTAGACACTCACTGATCGCTGACTTTATGTTTATTTGGGTTTATTCTGTTATATAGAGTTAATTACAGGTAGACACTCTCACTGACCACTGACTTTCTGTTTATTTGGGTTTATTCTAATGTTATATAGAGTTAATTACAGGTAGACACTCTCACTGACCACTGACTTTCTGTTTATTTGGGTTTATTCTAATGTTATATAGAGTTAATTACAGGTAGACACTCTCACTGACCACTGACTTTCTGTTTATTTGGGTTTATTCTAATGTTATATAGAGTTAATTACAGGTAAACACTCTTACTGATCACTGACTTTATGTTTATTTGGGTTTATTCTAATGTTATATAAAGTTAATTACAGGTAGACACTCTCACTGACCACTGACTTTCTGTTTATTTGGGTTTATTCTAATGTTATATAGAGTTAATTACAGGTAGACACTCTCACTGACCGCTGACTTTCTGTTTATTTGGGTTTATTCTAATGTTATATAGAGTTAATTACAGGTAGACACTCTCACTGACCGCTGACTTTATGTTTATTTGGGTTTATTCTAATGTTATATAGAGTTAATTACAGGTAGACACTCTCACTGACCGCTGACTTTCTGTTTATTTGGGTTTATTCTAATGTTATATGGAGTTAATTACAGGTAGACACTCTCACTGACCACTGACTTTCTGTTTATTTGGGTTTATTCTAATGTTATAGAGTTAATTACAGGTAGACACTCTCACTGACCACTGACTTTCTGTTTATTTGGGTTTATTCTAATGTTATATAGAGTTAATTACAGGTAGACACTCTCACTGACCACTGACTTTCTGTTTATTTGGGTTTATTCTAATGTTATATAGAGTTAATTACAGGTAAACACTCTTACTGATCACTGACTTTATGTTTATTAGGGTTTATTCTAATGTTATATAGAGTTAATTACAGGTAGACACCCTCACTGACCACTGACTTTCTGTTTATTTGGGTTTATTCTAATGTTATATAGAGTTAATTACAGGTAGACACTCTCACTGACCGCTACCTTTCTGTTTATTTGGGTTTATTCTAATGTTATATAGAGTTAATTACAGGTAGACACTCTCACTGACCACTGACTTTCTGTTTATTTGGGTTTATTCTAATGTTATATAGAGTTAATTACAGGTAGACACTCTCACTGACCACTGACTTTCTGTTTATTTAGGTTTATTCTAATGTTATATAGAGTTAATTACAGGTAAACACTCTTACTGATCGCTGACTTTATGTTTATTTGGGTTTATTCTAATGTTATATAGAGTTAATTACAGGTAGACACTCTCACTGACCGCTGACTTTCTGTTTATTTGGGTTTATTCTAATGTTATATAGAGTTAATTACAGGTAGACACTCTCACTGACCGCTGACTTTCTGTTTATTTGGGTTTATTCTAATGTTATATAGAGTTAATTACAGGTAGACACTCTCACTGACCGCTGACTTTCTGTTTATTTGGGTTTATTCTAATGTTATATAGAGTTAATTACAGGTAGACACTCTCACTGACCGCTGACTTTCTGTTTATTTGGGTTTATTCTAATGTTATATGGAGTTAATTACAGGTAGACACTCTCACTGACCACTGACTTTCTGTTTATTTGGGTTTATTCTAATGTTATAGAGTTAATTACAGGTAGACACTCTCACTGACCACTGACTTTCTGTTTATTTGGGTTTATTCTAATGTTATATAGAGTTAATTACAGGTAGACACTCTCACTGACCACTGACTTTCTGTTTATTTGGGTTTATTCTAATGTTATATAGAGTTAATTACAGGTAAACACTCTTACTGATCACTGACTTTATGTTTATTAGGGTTTATTCTAATGTTATATAGAGTTAATTACAGGTAGACACCCTCACTGACCACTGACTTTCTGTTTATTTGGGTTTATTCTAATGTTATATAGAGTTAATTACAGGTAGACACTCTCACTGACCGCTACCTTTCTGTTTATTTTGGGGTTATTCTAATGTTATATAGAGTTAATTACAGGTAGACACTCTCACTGACCGCTACCTTTCTGTTTATTTTGGGGTTATTCTAATGTTATATAGAGTTAATTACAGGTAGACACTCTCACTGACCGCTACCTTTCTGTTTATTTTGGGGTTATTCTAATGTTATATAGAGTTAATTACAGGTAATAGGGAAAATGTTATACAAGTCTTCTGAAGCCCCTCAGTGCCCCTCAGGTTTAACCCACCGGGTTTGGGACGTCGTAGGCGACCCCCTTTCCGAATACCGGAGTCGTGAGCCGAGAGTAAACGTCCTCCGCGTTCAGCTCCTCGTTCTTGCTGTTGAAGAGCAGTGATGCAGCCTCGCTGCCCAGCAGATAGGTGAAGGTTTTACCCACCATTGTGAAGCTGACCACAGGGCCATACTGCAAAACAGCACATTATCCAATAAAACACACTACAGAACTGAGCTTAATGGGTTATATAGTTTAGTACAGTATTGAGTATTACTGGGTTATATAGTTTAGTACAGTATTGAGTATTACTGGGTTATATAGTTTAGTACAGTATTAAGTGTTAGTGGGTTATATAGTTTAGTACAGTATTAAGTATTACTGGGTTATATAGTTTAGTACAGTATTAAGTGTTAGTGGGTTATATAGTTTAGTACAGTATTAAGTGTTGCTGGGTTATATAGTTTAGTACAGTATTGAGTATTACGGGGTTATATAGTTTAGTACAGTATTGAGTATTACTGGGTTATATAGTTTAGTACAGTATTAAGTGTTAGTGGGTTATATAGTTTAGTACAGTATTGAGTATTACTGGGTTATATAGTTTAGTACAGTATTGAGTATTACTGGGTTATATAGTTTAGTACAGTATTAAGTGTTACTGGGTTATATAGTTTAGTACAGTATTGAGTATTACTGGGTTATATAGTTTAGTACAGTATTAAGTGTTAGTGGGTTATATAGTTTAGTACAGTATTAAGTGTTACTGGGTTATATAGTTTAGTACAGTATTAAGTGTTAGTGGGTTATATAGTTTAGTACAGTATTAAGTGTTACTGGGATATATAGTTTAGTACAGTATTGAGTGTTACTAAGTTATATAGTTTAGTACAGTATTAAGTGTTAGTGGGTTATATAGTTTAGTACAGTATTAAGTGTTAGTGGGTTATATAGTTTAGTACAGTATTGAGTATTACTGGGTTATATAGTTTAGTACAGTATTAAGTGTTACTGGGTTATATAGTTTAGTACAGTATTGAGTATTACTGGGTTATATAGTTTAGTACAGTATTAAGTGTTAGTGGGTTATATAGTTTAGTACAGTATTGAGTATTACTGGGTTATATAGTTTAGTACAGTATTAAGTGTTACTGGGTTATATAGTTTAGTACAGTATTAAGTGTTAGTGGGTTATATAGTTTAGTACAGTATTGAGTATTACTGGGTTATATAGTTTAGTACAGTATTAAGTGTTAGTGGGTTATATAGCTTAGTACAGTATTGAGTATTACTGAGTTATATAGTTTAGTACATTATTAAGTGTTACTGGGTTATATAGTTTAGTACAGTATTAAGTGTTAGTGGGTTATATAGTTTAGTACAGTATTAAGTATTACTGGGTTATATAGTTTAGTACAGTATTAAGTGTTAGTGGGTTATATAGTTTAGTACAGTATTAAGTGTTGCTGGGTTATATAGTTTAGTACAGTATTGAGTATTACGGGGTTATATAGTTTAGTACAATATTAAGTGTTAGTGGGTTATATAGTTTAGTGCAGTATTGAGTATTACTGGGTTATATAGTTTAGTACAGTATTAAGTGTTAGTGGGTTATATAGTTTAGTACAGTATTGAGTGTTACTGGGTTATATAGTTTAGTACAGTATTGAGTATTACTGGGTTATATAGTTTAGTACAGTATTGAGTGTTACTGGGTTATATAGTTTAGTACAGTATTGAGTGTTACTGGGTTATATAGTTTAGTACACTTATTGAGTATTACTGGGTTATATAGTTTAGTACAGTATTGAGTGTTACTGGGTTATATAGTTTAGTACAATATTAAGTGTTAGTGGGTTATATAGTTTAGTACAGTATTGAGTGTTACTGGGTTATATAGTTTAGTACAGTATTGAGTATTACTGGGTTATATAGTTTAGTACAGTATTAAGTGTTAGTGGGTTATATAGTTTAGTACAGTATTGAGTATTACTGGGTTATATAGTTTAGTACAGTATTGAGTGTTACTGGGTTATATAGTTTAGTACAGTATTAAGTGTTAGTGGGTTATATAGTTTAGTACACTTATTGAGTATTACTGGGTTATATAGTTTAGTACAGTATTGAGTATTACTAGGTTATATAGTTTAGTACAGTATTAAGTGTTAGTGGGTTATATAGTTTAGTACAGTATTAAGTGTCACTGGGTTATATAGTTTAGTACAGTATTAAGTGTCAGTGGGTTATATAGTTTAGTACAGTATTAAGTGTTACTGGGTTATATGGTTTAGTACAGTATTAAGTGTTAGTGGGTTATATAGTTTAGTACAGTATTAAGTGTCACTGGGTTATATAGTTTAGTACAGTATTAAGTGTCAGTGGGTTATATAGTTTAGTACAGTATTAAGTGTTACTGGGTTATATGGTTTAGTACAGTATTAAGTGTTACTGGGTTATATAGTTTAGTACAGTATTAAGTGTCACTGGGTTATATAGTTTAGTACAGTATTAAGTGTTACTGGGTTATATAGTTTAGTACAGTATTGAGTATTACTGGGTTATATAGTTTAGTACAGTATTAAGTGTCACTGGGTTATATAGTTTAGTACAGTATTGAGTATTACTGGGTTATATAGTTTAGTACAGTATTGAGTATTACTGGGTTATATAGTTTAGTACAGTATTAAGTGTCACTGGGTTATATAGTTTAGTACAGTATTAAGTGTCACTGGGTTATATAGTTTAGTACAGTATTGAGTATTACTGGGTTATATAGTTTAGTACAGTATTGAGTATTACTGGGTTATATAGTTTAGTACAGTATTGAGTGTCACTGGGTTATATAGTTTAGTACAGTATTAAGTGTCACTGGGTTATATAGTTTACATCACAGTGTAGGTGTGATCCCACTTACCTTCTCATAGGCCTTCTCCAGAAACTCGATGGGACTCTTTCCAAAAGCGAAGGCATGACCCAGGAACGGGACACTGGACGGGATGTATGGAGGATATTTCTGCTGAGAAAAAACAACAAAAATGTGCATCAGCCAGCCCACCCACACCCCCCCCCTCCTGCACTGTGCTGTATAGTGATGTGATGTAGAAAATTAGTCACATGACTGTATGAATAATTCAGGTGTGTGTAAATAACCTCACTGTTCCTGTAGAGAAAGGAGCTGTATCTGCAGGTCACCTCCGTCACCCTTAACCCAGGTAACCCAGGTAACTTTCCCCCACTGAGATCAAAAGACCGCAGATCAGTTAAACCCTCAGCTCTTTCAGATACACTGTAACGACTGGAGTGTCAGATCTCTACTACACCTGACTACACTGAGCTTCTAACAGCAGCTGAGAACCTCAGACTCTGGTTCTAGTTCTGACCCACTTCACTGAGAACTTCATCATGCAGGTTCTGTAGGGTCCCTCTACTCACCCGCTCTGACTGTAATGACACCTGGATGCAGGTGAGTGTACTGACCTGGTGTGAGTCCGGGGGTCTCTGCTGTCCGAACAGGACTTTAGATAAGTAGGCCAGGGTCAGGGTGAAGGCGGAGGTGGCTAGAACCATGGAGGTGAGGTTCTCACTCATTTTCTCCACCGTGTTCTCCAGCAGTTCGTTACTGACCTCAAACACGGTCATCTTTCCTCCCTCTTCTGCTCCTGCCTGTAGTAAACCTCTCCCCTCCGCAGCGTCTTAACCGAGCAACGCGCTCCAAGCCCCGCCCACCACCTGACACAGCAGCGCTCCTCATTGGCCGGAGCTGCCTGCCAGTCACGATAAGTCCACACGCTCCATGCGGTGGCGTTATGGCGCACATCCCGCCCCCTTGCTTAACGATTGGTCAGAAATGTGCGCTTCAGCGTTGTAAGACCCGCCCCTTATGAACTGGCATTGGCTGGTCAGCTCTCAGAGCGCTCTGAACGATCCAATCCCAGAGCAGGAAACACTTCTAGAGCGCAGCTCCGTCTCCTGATTGGCCCGCTCCGGCTGAACCCATGTCTGCCTATTTGACGTCACTCCCAGCAGCGCACGGAGTCTGTCCCCGCCCACTTTTACCTACTTTTAAGATTTTAAGGCAAATTATGATTAGTAGCGTTACTAAGAGACGGGCTAATGTCGATAACCCGCCAAGCCCACACACATATCAAAGAACAGCCCATAATATCCTTCACTATTCAATCAGTGCAGAGTCTGTGCAGCTTATGGGTCAGCTGTGCGCTCTGCTGAAGCTCCTGAAGCTCCTGAAACTCTGCTGAAGCTCCTGAAGCTCCTGAAACTCTGCTGAAGCTCCTGAAGCTCCTGAAACTCTGCTGAAGCTCCTGAAGCTCCTGAAGCTCTGCTGAAACTCTGCTGAAGCTCCTGAAGCTCTGCTGAAACTCTGCTGAAGCTCTGCTGAAACTCTGCTGAAGCTCTGCTGAAACTCTGTTGAAGCTCCTGAAACTCTGCTGAAGCTCTGCTGAAACTCTGCTGAAGCTCCTGAAGCTCTACTGAAACTCTGCTGAAACTCTGTTGAAGCTCCTGAAACTCTGCTGAAACTCTGCTGAAGCTCTGCTGAAACTCTGCTGAAACTCTGCTGAAACTCTGCTGAAGCTCCTGAAGCTCCTGAAGCTCCTGAAACTCTGCTGAAGCTCCTGAAGCTCTGCTGAAGCTCCTGAAGCTCCTGAAACTCTGCTGAAGCTCCTGAAGCTCCTGAAACTCTGCTGAAGCTCCTGAAGCTCCTGAAACTCTGCTGAAGCTCCTGAAGCTCTGCTGAAGCTCCTGAAGCTCCTGAAACTCTGCTGAAGCTCCTGAAGCTCCTGAAGCTCTGCTGAAACTCTGCTGAAACTCTGCTGAAGCTCTGCTGAAACTCTGTTGAAGCTCCTGAAACTCTGCTGAAGCTCTGCTGAAACTCTGCTGAAGCTCCTGAAGCTCTGCTGAAACTCTGCTGAAGCTCCTGAAACTCTGCTGAAACTCTGCTGAAGCTCTGCTGAAGCTCCTGAAGCTCCTGAAGCTCTGCTGAAACTCTGCTGAAACTCTGTTGAAGCTCCTGAAACTCTGCTGAAGCTCTGCTGAAACTCTGCTGAAACTCTGTTGAAGCTCCTGAAACTCTGCTGAAACTCTGCTGAAGCTCTGCTGAAGCTCCTGAAGCTCCTGAAACTCTGCTGAAACTCTGCTGAAACTCTGTTGAAGCTCCTGAAACTCTGCTGAAACTCTGCTGAAGCTCTGCTGAAACTCTGCTGAAACTCTGCTGAAACTCTGCTGAAGCTCTGTTGAAGCTCCTGAAGCTCTGCTGAACCTCTGTTGAAGCTCCTGAAGCTCTGCTGAAACTCTGCTGAAGCTCTGTTGAAGCTCCTGAAGCTCTGCTGAAGCTCTGTTGAAGCTCCTGAAGCTCTGCTGAAACTCTGCTGAAACTCTGCTGAAACTCTGCTGAAGCTCCTAAAACTCTGCTGAAACTCCGCTGAAGCTCTGCTGAAGCTCTGCTGAAGCTCTGCTGAAACTCTGCTGAAACTCTGTTGAAGCTCCTGAAACTCTGTTGAAGCTCCTGAAACTCTGCTGAAACTCTGCTGAAGCTCTGTTGAAGCTCCTGAAGCTCTGCTGAACCTCTGTTGAAGCTCCTGAAGCTCTGCTGAACCTCTGTTGAAGCTCCTGAAGCTCTGCTGAAACTCTGCTGAAGCTCTGTTGAAGCTCCTGAAGCTCTGCTGAAACTCTGCTGAAACTCTGTTGAAGCTCCTGAAGCTCCTGAAACTCTGCTGAAGCTCCTGAAGCTCTGCTGAAGCTCCTGAAGCTCCTGAAGCTCTGCTGAAACTCTGCTGAAGCTCTGCTGAAACTCTGTTGAAGCTCCTGAAACTCTGCTGAAGCTCTGCTGAAACTCTGCTGAAGCTCCTGAAGCTTCTGAAGCTCTGCTGAAACTCTGCTGAAACTCTGTTGAAGCTCCTGAAACTCTGCTGAAGCTCTGCTGAAACTCTGCTGAAACTCTGTTGAAGCTCCTGAAACTCTGCTGAAACTCTGCTGAAGGTCTGCTGAAGCTCCTGAAGCTCCTGAAGCTCTTGAAGCTCTGCTGAAACTCTGCTGAAACTCTGTTGAAGCTCCTGAAACTCTGCTGAAACTCTGCTGAAACTCTGCTGAAGCTCTGCTGAAACTCTGCTGAAGCTCTGCTGAAACTCTGCTGAAACTCTGCTGAAGCTCTGTTGAAGCTCCTGAAGCTCTGCTGAACCTCTGTTGAAGCTCCTGAAGCTCTGCTGAAACTCTGCTGAAACTCTGCTGAAACTCTGCTGAAGCTCTGCTGAAACTCTGCTGAAGCTCTGTTGAAGCTCCTGAAGCTCTGCTGAAGCTCCTGAAGCTCTGCTGAACCTCTGTTGAAGCTCCTGAAGCTCTGCTGAAACTCTGCTGAAACTCTGTTGAAGCTCCTGAAGCTCTGCTGAAACTCTGCTGAAACTCTGCTGAAGCTCCTAAAACTCTGCTGAAACTCCGCTGAAGCTCTGCTGAAGCTCTGCTGAAACTCCGCTGAAGCTCTGCTGAAGCTCTGCTGAAACTCTGCTGAAGCTCTGCTGAAACTCTGCTGAAGCTCCTAAAACTCTGCTGAAACTCTGCTGAAACTCTGTTGAAGCTCCTGAAACTCTGCTGAAGCTCTGCTGAAACTCTGCTGAAACTCTGCTGAAACTCTGTTGAAGCTCCTGAAACTCTGCTGAAGCTCTGCTGAAGCTCCTGAAGCTCCTGAAACTCTGCTGAAACTCTGCTGAAACTCTGTTGAAGCTCCTGAAACTCTGCTGAAACTCTGCTGAAGCTCTGCTGAAACTCTGCTGAAGCTCTGTTGAAGCTCCTGAAGCTCTGCTGAACCTCTGTTGAAGCTCCTGAAGCTCTGCTGAAACTCTGCTGAAGCTCTGTTGAAGCTCCTGAAGCTCTGCTGAAGCTCTGTTGAAGCTCCTGAAGCTCTGCTGAAACTCTGCTGAAACTCTGCTGAAACTCTGCTGAAGCTCCTAAAACTCTGCTGAAACTCCGCTGAAGCTCTGCTGAAGCTCTGCTGAAGCTCTGCTGAAACTCTGCTGAAACTCTGCTGAAACTCTGTTGAAGCTCCTGAAACTCTGCTGAAACTCTGCTGAAGCTCTGTTGAAGCTCCTGAAGCTCTGCTGAACCTCTGTTGAAGCTCCTGAAGCTCTGCTGAAACTCTGCTGAAGCTCTGTTGAAGCTCCTGAAGCTCTGCTGAAACTCTGCTGAAACTCTGTTGAAGCTCCTGAAGCTCCTGAAACTCTGCTGAAGCTCCTGAAGCTCTGCTGAAGCTCCTGAAGCTCCTGAAGCTCTGCTGAAACTCTGCTGAAGCTCTGCTGAAACTCTGTTGAAGCTCCTGAAACTCTGCTGAAGCTCTGCTGAAACTCTGCTGAAGCTCCTGAAGCTTCTGAAGCTCTGCTGAAACTCTGCTGAAACTCTGTTGAAGCTCCTGAAACTCTGCTGAAGCTCTGCTGAAACTCTGCTGAAACTCTGTTGAAGCTCCTGAAACTCTGCTGAAACTCTGCTGAAGGTCTGCTGAAGCTCCTGAAGCTCCTGAAGCTCCTGAAGCTCTGCTGAAACTCTGCTGAAACTCTGTTGAAGCTCCTGAAACTCTGCTGAAACTCTGCTGAAACTCTGCTGAAGCTCTGCTGAAACTCTGCTGAAACTCTGCTGAAGCTCTGTTGAAGCTCCTGAAGCTCTGCTGAACCTCTGTTGAAGCTCCTGAAGCTCTGCTGAAACTCTGCTGAAGCTCTGCTGAAACTCTGCTGAAGCTCTGTTGAAGCTCCTGAAGCTCTGCTGAAGCTCCTGAAGCTCTGCTGAACCTCTGTTGAAGCTCCTGAAGCTCTGCTGAAACTCTGCTGAAGCTCTGTTGAAGCTCCTGAAGCTCTGCTGAAACTCTGCTGAAACTCTGTTGAAGCTCCTGAAGCTCTGCTGAAACTCTGCTGAAACTCTGCTGAAACTCTGCTGAAGCTCCTAAAACTCTGCTGAAACTCCGCTGAAGCTCTGCTGAAGCTCTGCTGAAACTCCGCTGAAGCTCTGCTGAAGCTCTGCTGAAACTCTGCTGAAGCTCTGCTGAAACTCTGCTGAAGCTCCTAAAACTCTGCTGAAACTCTGCTGAAACTCTGTTGAAGCTCCTGAAACTCTGCTGAAGCTCTGCTGAAACTCTGCTGAAACTCTGCTGAAACTCTGTTGAAGCTCCTGAAACTCTGCTGAAACTCTGCTGAAGCTCTGCTGAAACTCTGCTGAAACTCTGCTGAAGCTCTGTTGAAGCTCCTGAAGCTCTGCTGAACCTCTGTTGAAGCTCCTGAAGCTCTGCTGAAACTCTGCTGAAGCTCTGTTGAAGCTCCTGAAGCTCTGCTGAAACTCTGCTGAAACTCTGTTGAAGCTCCTGAAGCTCTGCTGAAACTCTGCTGAAGCTCCTAAAACTCTGCTGAAACTCTGCTGAAGCTCTGCTGAAGCTCTGCTGAAACTCTGCTGAAGCTCTGCTGAAACTCTGCTGAAGCTCCTAAAACTCTGCTGAAACTCTGCTGAAGCTCTGTTGAAGCTCCTGAAGCTCTGCTGAAACTCTGCTGAAGCTCCTGAAACTCTGCTGAAACTCTGCTGAAGCTCCTGAAACTCTGCTGAAGCTCTGTTGAAGCTCCTGAAGCTCTGCTGAAACTCTGCTGAAGCTCCTGAAACTCTGCTGAAACTCTGTTGAAGCTCCTGAAGCTCTGCTAAAACTCTGCTGAAGCTCCTAAAACTCTGCTGAAACTCTGCTGAAGCTCTGCTGAAGCTCTGCTGAAACTCTGCTGAAGCTCTGCTGAAACTCTGCTGAAGCTCCTGAAACTCTGCTGAAACTCTGCTGAAGCTCTGTTGAAGCTCCTGAAGCTCTGCTGAAACTCTGCTGAAGCTCCTGAAACTCTGCTGAAGCTCCTGAAACTCTGCTGAAGCTCTGTTGAAGCTCCTGAAGCTCTGCTGAAACTCTGCTGAAGCTCCTGAAACTCTGCTGAAGCTCTGTTGAAGCTCCTGAAGCTCTGCTGAAACTCTGCTGAAGCTCCTGAAACTCTGCTGAAGCTCTGTTAAAGCTCCTGAAGCTCTGTTGAAACTCTGCTGAAGCTCCTGAAACTCTGTTGAAACTCTGCTGAAGCTCTGCTGAAACTCTGCTGAAGCTCTGCTGAAGCTCTGCTGAAGCTCCTGAAACTCTGCTGAAGCTCCTGAAGCCCTGCTGAAGCTCCTGAAACTCTGCTGAAGCTCCTGAAACTCTGCTGAAACTCTGCTGAAACTCTGCTGAAGCTCTGCTGAAACTCTGCTGAAGCTCTGCTGAAGCTCCTGAAGCTCTGCTGAAGCTCTGCTGAAACTCTGCTGAAGCTCTGCTGAAGCTCCTGAAACTCTGCTGAAGCTCTGTTGAAGCTCCTGAAGCTCCTGAAACTCTGCTGAAGCTTCGTTGAAGCTCTGCTGAAACTCTGCTGAAGCTCTGTTGAAGCTCCTGAAGCTCTGCTGAAACTCTGCTGAAGCTCTGTTGAAGCTCCTGGAACTCTGCTGAAGCTCTGTTGAAGCTCTGTTGAAGCTCCTGAAGCTCTGCTTAAGCTCTGCTGAAGCTCTGCTAAAACTCTGCTGAAGCTCTGCTGAAACTCTGTTGAAGCTCCTGAAGCTCTGCTGAAACTCTGTTGAAGCTCCTGAAGCTCTGCTGAAACTCTGCTGAAGCTCTGCTGAAGCTCTGCTGAAGCTCTGCTGAAACTCCGCTGAAGCTCTGCTGAAGCTCTGCTGAAGCTCTGCTAAAACTCTGCTGAAGCTCTGCTGAAACTCTGTTGAAGCTCCTGAAGCTCTGCTGAAGCTCTGCTGAAACTCTGCTGAAGCTCTGCTGAAGCTCTGCTGAAACTCTGCTGAAGCTCTGCTGAAGCTCTGCTGAAACTCTGCTGAAGCTCTGCTGAAGCTCTGCTGAAACTCTGCTGAAGCTCTGTTGAAGCTCTGCTGAAGCTCTGCTGCTGCTGGAAGCTGCTTTTAGACCAGATCTAAGCTGGTCTTTGATGATGAAGGTGGTTGAAAAGCTAGTCATTCACATCAAATTAATTATATATTGGGTGGGTTTATAACTGCAGTCCTCCACTAAGCCTACACCCATCGTGACATCACAGTGAACCTGATCGGATTTAGATAGATATAACCAAGCTGCTCCACCAGCATGACCAACTAGTTAACTGTAAGTGTTATAAATTCTTAATGTCAGTGTTATAAACTCTTAATGTCAGTGTTATAAATTCTTAATGTCAGCGTTATAAATTCTTAACATTAGTGTTATAAACTATAAACTCTTAATGTCAGTGTTATAAATTCTTAATGTCAGTGTTATAAACTCTTAAAGTCAGTGTTATAAATTCTTAATGTCAGTGCTATAAACTGTTAATGTTAGTGTTATAAATTCTTAACATTAGTGTTATAAACTATAAACTTAATGTCAGTGTTATAAATTCTTAACATTGGTGCTATAAATTCTTAACGTTAGTGTTATAAACTATAAACTCTTAATATCAGTGTTAGAAACTCTTAATGTCAGCATTATGAACTCTTAATGTCAGTGCTATAAACTCTTAACGTCACTGTAATAAACTCTTAATATCAGTACTATAAACTCTTAATGTCAGTGTTCTTAACGTCAGTGTTATAAACTATTAATGTCAGTGTTATCAATTCTTAACATTAGTGTTATAAACTATAAACTCTTAATGTCAGTGTTAAAAATTCTTAATGTCAGCATTATAAACTCTTAATATCAGTGTTCTTAACGTCAGTGTTATAAACTCTTAATGTCAGTGCTATAAACTCTTAATGTCAGTGTTCTTAATGTCAGTGTTATAAACTCTTAATGTCAGTGCTATAACCTCTTAATGTCAGTGTTCTTAATGTCAGTGTTGTAAACTCTTTATGTCAGTGTTATAATCTCTTAATGTCAGTGTTCTTAATGTCAGTGTTATAAACTCTTAATGTCAGTGTTATCAATTCTTAACATTAGTGTTATAAACTATAAACTCTTAATGTCAGTGTTAGAAATTCTTAATGTCAGCATTATGAACTCTTAATGTCAGTGCTATAAACTCTTAACGTCACTGTAATAAACTCTTAATATCAGTACTATAAACTCTTAATGTCAGTGTTCTTAATGTCAGTGTTGTAAACTCTATGTCAGTGTTATCAATTCTTAACATTAGTGTTATAAACTATAAACTCTTAATGTCAGTGTTAGAAACTCTTAAAGTCAGTGTTCTTAATGTCAGTGTTATAAACTCTTAATGTCAGTGCTATAAACTCTTAATGTCAGTGTTCTTAATGTCAGTGTTATAAACTCTTAATGTCAGTGCTATAAACTCTTAATGTCAGTGTTCTTAATGTCAGTGTTGTAAACTCTTTGTCAGTGTTATAAACTCTTAATGTCAGTGTTCTTAATGTCAGTGTTATAAACTCTTAATATCAGTACTATAAACTCTTAATATCAGTGTTCTTAACGTCAGCATTATAAACTCTGTCAGTGCTATAAATGCTTAATGTCTGTAGTGACATGGCTGTACTATATGGCTGTAGTTTATGGCTGTACTCTATAACTGTACTCTATGGCTGTAGTTTATGGCTGTAGTCTATGGCTGTAGTTTATGGCTGTACTCTATGGCTGTAGTTTATGGCTGTAGTCTATGGCTGTATTCTATAACTGTAGTTTATGGCTGTACTATATGGCTGTAGTTTATGGCTGTACTCTATAACTGTACTCTATGGCTGTACTCTATAACTGTACTCTATGGCTGTAGTTTATGGCTGTAGTTTTTGGCTGTACTCTATGGCTGTAGCTTATGGCTGAAGTTTATGGCTGTAGTCTATGGCTGTAGTCTATGGCTGTAGTTTTTGGCTGTACTCTATGGCTGTAGTTTATGGCTGCAGTCTATGGCTGTAGTCTATGGCTGTAGTCTATGGCTGCAGTCTATGGCTGTAGTATATGGCTGCACTCTCTGGCTGCAGTATATGGCTGTAGTTTATGGCTGTAGTCTATGGCTGCAGTCTGTGGCTGTAGTATATGGCTGCACTCTCTGGCTGCAGTATATGGCTGTAGTTTATGGCTGCAGTCTGTGGCTGTTCTCTATGGCTGCAGTCTGTGGCTGTAGTCTATGGCTGCAGTCTGTGGCTGCAGTTTATGGCTGTAGTCTATGGCTGCAGTCTGTGGCTGTAGTCTATGGCTGCACTCTCTGGCTGCAGTATATGGCTGTACTCTGTGGCTGTAGTCTATGGCTGTAGATTATGGCTGTAGTCTATGGCTGTATTCTAAAGTTGTAGTTTATGGCTGTAGTTTATGGCTGTAGTCTATAACTGTACTCTATAATTCACACTTTCCAGCACCCAGCCCCCCTGCTCCAACCTGTCCTTCACAACAACCCAGGTGAGAAATGAGCTGAGGAAGATCAAGCCTAAGAAAGCTACAGGTCCTGATGGAATCAGTGCCAGGCTCCTCAAGTCCTGCGCTGATCAGCTGTGCAGGGTAGTTGAGCATATGTTCAACATGAGCCTGAGATTGGGAAGAGTACCACAGCTGTGGAGAACATCTTGTGTGGTACCTGTGCCCAAAACACAGCACCCAAAGGACCTAAACAGCTACAGGCCGGTGGCACTGACTTCCCATCTGATGAAGTCACTGGAGAGGCTGGTCCTCAACCTCATCCGCCCTCTGGTGAGCCCATCCATGGACCCTCTTCAGTTCGCCTACCAGCCTGGTGTCGGGGTGGATGATGCTGTCGTCTGTCTTCTACACAGAGCTCTTTCTCACCTGGAGAAGCCCGGCAGCACTGTGAGGATCACCTTCTTCGATTTCTCCAGTGCTTTTAACACCATACAGCCAGGCCTCCTAAAGGACAAGTTGGGACATTGTGGAGTGGACAGTCACCTGTCAAACTAGATACTGGACTACCTCACCAACCGACCACAGTATGTGAGGGCACGGGACTGTGTCTCTTACTTGGTGGTCAGCAGCACAGGAGCCCCTCAAGGAACGGTCTTGGCACCGTTCCTCTTCACCCTGTACACTGCTGACTTCATGTACAGCTCACCGACCTGTCATTTCCAGAAGTTCTCTGATGACTCAGCGATCGTCGGCCTCATATCCAATGAGGAGGACAGCGAGTACAGAGAACTTATTCAGGACTTTGTGGACTGGTGTCTGCAGAACCATCTGCAGATAAACGCTGGAAAAACCAAAGAACTGGTGGTGGATTTCCGCAGGTGCAGACACCCCTCTCCATCAGTGAACATCCGCGGTATGAACATCGAGAGTGTGGACTCTTATAAATACCTGGGTGTTCATCTGAACAACAAACTGGACTGGTCAGTCAACACTGCTGCTCTCTATAAGAAAGGCCAGAGCAGACTGTACCTGCTGAGGAGATTGAGGTCCTTTGGAGTGCAGGGAGCGCTCCTGAGGACGTTCTTCGACACAGTGGTGGCATCTGCCATCTTTTATGGAGTGGTCTGCTGGGGCAGTAGCATCTCGACGGCAGATAAGAAGAGACTGGACAAACTCATAAAGAGGGCCGGCTCTGTCCTGGGGTGCTTCTTAGACCCAGTGCAGGTGGTGGGAGACAGGAGGATGACAACCAAGCTGGCATCCATGCTGGAGAACAGCTCCCACCCCATGCATGAGACTCTGGCAGCACTGGGCAGCTCCTTTAGTGACCGGCTGCTTCACCCCAAGTGTGTGAAGGAGGGGTATCACAGGTCCTTCCTTCCTGCTGCCATCAGACTACACAACCAGCACTGCTCCCAGCGGACCACATACACACACACTTAACCACATACACACACACTTAACTACACACACATGTTCATGTTCAGGGAATACTATGTGCAATACCCCCCCCCCATGTGCAATTAAGAGTCTTTTGCTGTAAATAATATTGTTTATTGCTTTTTTAATTCTTATTTATATTGTGTATATAGTGTAAATTATTTATCCAAATTTTTGTAACTGAGTGTCCTGCTATCCCTTTCTGCTGTTACACTGAGAATTTCCCCACTGCGGGACTAATAAAGGACTCTTATCTTATCTTATCTTATCTCTTATCTTATAACTGTTCTCTATGGCTGCAGTCTGTGGCTGTAGTCTATGGCTGCAGTCTGTGGCTGTAGTTTATGGCTGCAGTCTGTGGCTGTTCTCTATGGCTGCAGTCTGTGGCTGTAGTTTATGGCTGCAGTCTGTGGCTGTAGTTTATGGCTGCAGTCTGTGGCTGTTCTCTATGGCTGCAGTCTGTGGCTGTAGTTTATGGCTGCAGTCTGTGGCTGTAGTTTATGGCTGCAGTCTGTGGCTGTAGTTTATGGCTGCAGTCTGTGGCTGTAGTCTATGGCTGCAGTCTGTGGCTGTTCTCTATGGCTGCAGTCTGTGGCTGTAGTTTATGGCTGCAGTCTGTGGCTGTAGTTTATGGCTGCAGTCTGTGGCTGTAGTCTATGGCTGCAGTCTGTGGCTGTAGTTTATGGCTGCAGTCTGTGGCTGTAGTTTATGGCTGCAGTCTTTGGCTGTTCTCTATGGCTGCAGTCTGTGGCTGTAGTTTATGGCTGCAGTCTGTGGCTGTAGTCTATGGCTGCAGTCTGTGGCTGTAGTCTATGGCTGCAGTCTGTGGCTGTAGTTTATGGCTGCAGTCTGTGGCTGTTCTCTATGGCTGCAGTCTGTGGCTGTAGTTTATGGCTGCAGTCTGTGGCTGTAGTTTATGGCTGCAGTCTGTGGCTGTAGTTTATGGCTGCAGTCTGTGGCTGTTCTCTATGGCTGCAGTCTGTGGCTGTAGTTTATGGCTGCAGTCTGTGGCTGTAGTTTATGGCTGCAGTCTGTGGCTGTTCTCTATGGCTGCAGTCTGTGGCTGTAGTCTATGGCTGCAGTCTGTGGCTGTAGTTTATGGCTGCAGTCTGTGGCTGTAGTCTATGGCTGCAGTCTGTGGCTGTAGTTTATGGCTGCAGTCTGTGGCTGTAGTTTATGGCTGCAGTCTTTGGCTGTTCTCTATGGCTGCAGTCTGTGGCTGTAGTCTATGGCTGCAGTCTGTGGCTGTAGTCTATGGCTGCAGTCTGTGGCTGTAGTTTATGGCTGCAGTCTGTGGCTGTAGTTTATGGCTGCAGTCTGTGGCTGTTCTCTATGGCTGCAGTCTGTGGCTGTAGTTTATGGCTGCAGTCTGTGGCTGTAGTTTATGGCTGCAGTCTGTGGCTGTTCTCTATGGCTGCAGTCTGTGGCTGTAGTCTATGGCTGCAGTCTGTGGCTGTAGTTTATGGCTGCAGTCTGTGGCTGTAGTCTATGGCTGCAGTCTGTGGCTGTAGTTTATGGCTGCAGTCTGTGGCTGTTCTCTATGGCTGCAGTCTGTGGCTGTAGTTTATGGCTGCAGTCTGTGGCTGTAGTCTATGGCTGCAGTCTGTGGCTGTAGTCTATGGCTGCAGTTTATGGCTGCAGTCTGTGGCTGTTCTCTATGGCTGCAGTCTGTGGCTGTAGTTTATGGCTGCAGTCTGTGGCTGTTCTCTATGGCTGCAGTCTGTGGCTGTAGTTTATGGCTGCAGTCTGTGGCTGTAGTTTATGGCTGCAGTCTGTGGCTGTAGTCTATGGCTGCAGTCTGTGGCTGTAGTTTATGGCTGCAGTCTGTGGCTGTAGTTTATGGCTGCAGTCTGTGGCTGTAGTTTATGGCTGCAGTCTTTGGCTGTTCTCTATGGCTGCAGTCTGTGGCTGTAGTTTATGGCTGCAGTCTGTGGCTGTTCTCTATGGCTGCAGTCTGTGGCTGTAGTTTATGGCTGCAGTCTGTGGCTGTAGTTTATGGCTGCAGTCTGTGGCTGTAGTCTATGGCTGCAGTCTGTGGCTGTTCTCTATGGCTGCAGTCTGTGGCTGTAGTTTATGGCTGCAGTCTGTGGCTGTTCTCTATGGCTGCAGTCTGTGGCTGTTCTCTATGGCTGCAGTCTGTGGCTGTAGTTTATGGCTGCAGTCTGTGGCTGTTCTCTATGGCTGCAGTCTGTGGCTGTAGTCTATGGCTGCAGTCTGTGGCTGTAGTCTATGGCTGCAGTCTGTGGCTGTAGTTTATGGCTGCAGTCTGTGGCTGTTCTCTATGGCTGCAGTCTGTGGCTGTTCTCTATGGCTGCAGTCTGTGGCTGTAGTTTATGGCTGCAGTCTGTGGCTGTTCTCTATGGCTGCAGTCTGTGGCTGTAGTTTATGGCTGCAGTCTGTGGCTGTAGTTTATGGCTGCAGTCTGTGGCTGTAGTTTATGGCTGCAGTCTGTGGCTGTAGTTTATGGCTGCAGTCTGTGGGTTTGGCTCCACGTGGCTGGGTTAGTACCTGTGGATCTGATGAGGGTCAGACCAGCACACCCCACTGCAGTCCGCTGCGGTGCAGTACCGCGTCTATCCTGAAGGTGTCAGTGAGGAGCCTTGCAGCGCGTGTAGCAGCACAGTCGGAGCGCGTGTAGAAGAAGGAGAGCTGCGCCGGGTCCGAGTCCAGTACAGCGAACCAGCGAACCTCCCAGCGAACCTCCCAGCGAACCTCCCAGCGAACCTCCCAGCGAACCTCCTGCTCTGCTCCAGCGAACCTCCCAGCGAACCTCCCAGCGGACCTCCTGCTCTGCTCCAGCGGAATGACCGTCTGCAGCTTCTTCCTGCAGGGCAGGTGTCGGTACGGAGACAAGTGCTGGAACGAGCACCCGAGAGGAGGAAGAGGAGGAGGAGGAGGAGGAGGAGGTGGAGGAGGTGGAGGAGGTTAGCCGCTAAACTAGCATAGCTAACTCCGAGTTCATTGTTGGTGTGATTAAGCGCTTCACTGCAGGACAGGAGCTGTCTGCTCCACCTTAAAGAGTGTAGTTCCCTGATTAGGGTGGAGCAGACAGCTCCTGATCAGCTTTTATACAGTACCGTGTTTCAACAGCACGTCTAAACAATGCTGTCTGTCTGTCTGTCTGCCTGTCTGCCTGTCTGTCTGCCTGTCTGTCTGCCTGTCTGCCTGCCTGTCTGTCTGTCTGTCTGTCTGCCTGTCTGCCTGTCTGTCTGCCTGTCTGTCTGCCTGTCTGCCTGCCTGCCTGCCTGTCTGCCTGCCTGTCTGTCTGCCTGCCTGTCTGTCTGTCTGTCTGTCTGTCTGTCTGTCTTTCTGTCTGCCTGCCTGTCTGTCTGCCTGCCTGCCTGTCTGCCTGCCTGTCTGTCTGCCTGCCTGCCTGCCTGCCTGCCTGTCTGCCTGCCTGTCTGTCTGCCTGCCTGTCTGTCTGTCTGTCTTTCTGTCTGCCTGCCTGTCTTTCTGTCTGCCTGTCTGTCTGTCTTTCTGTCTGCCTGCCTGTCTTTCTGTCTGCCTGCCTGCCTGTCTTTCTGTCTGCCTGCCTGCCTGTCTGTCTGTCTTCTGTCTGTCTGCCTGTCTGTCTGTCTGTCTGCCTGCCTGTCTTTCTGTCTGCCTGCCTGTCTGCCTGTCTGTCTGTCTTCTGCCTGTCTGCCTGTCTGTCTGTCTGTCTGCCTGCCTGTCTTTCTGTCTGCCTGCCTGTCTGTCTGTCTTCTGCCTGTCTTTCTGTCTGCCTGCCTGCCTGTCTGTCTGTCTTCTGTCTGTCTGTCTGCCTGCCTGTCTGTCTGTCTGTCTTCTGCCTGTCTGCCTGTCTGTCTGTCTGTCTGCCTGTCTGCCTGCCTGTCTTTCTGTCTGCCTGCCTGTCTGTCTGTCTTCTGCCTGTCTGCCTGTCCGCCCGCGTGTCTGTCTTTTACTCCTGGCATCTGTCCATTATTTCCTCCATCTGTTCCTCCACCCACTCATGGAGAGCAGTCCTCATTACCGCCTCTGTTGTGTTTCAGGGTTCAGTAACCGGGTGTGGGTGAACCCTCAGTCTCAGCGCTCCGGGGGGGATTATGTGCAGCCCTCCTCCTTCTCCCGCGGGGGAAATGACTGGGGTCGAGGAGGAGGAGGAGGAGGAGGAGGAGGAGGAGGAGGGAGAGATGTGAAGAATTTCAGCTTCTCCAATCAGAACAGATTCTCAGCCCTGAACTCTCAGAGCAGCTTCGACCACCGAGGACCAGCCGCCACCGCTGCCGCCGCCGCCGCCGCCGCCGAGAATGAGAAACACCTGTGAGTTCAAAGGTGCCGCTAGCCTAGCCACAAGCTAATCCGTTAGGTCTGATCTAACACACTAGCACAAGTGTGTGTGTGTGTGTCGCTGGTGTGTGTGTGTCGCTGGTGTGTGTGTGTCGCTGGTGTGTGTGTGTCACTGGTGTGTGTGTGTCACTGGTGTGTGTGTGTGTTTCAGGGAGGCCATTCAGAAGGATATGGAGGTGTGGCAGAGTTCGGGACAGTGGGCGTTCTCCTGTTACTCCGTCCTCAGCGCCTGCATCACAGGTCCTCTCTCACACCTCACCGCTGTAGGGGGCTTCAGTCCCCCCGCGGCCCATAACCAATCACACTGCAGTTAGGGACACAGCCGCAGCTTCAGAGGCTCCGCCCACACTGAGACAACACATCTGATCTCTAAGCTAAGCTAACACAGATATCAGGATTGTGATTGGCTGTCTGACAGTCGATAGCTGCGTCTGCCACTGAGCCCTAATCAGTGTCCCCTCCAGCGCCTGTTCTGATTGGACAGTTCCAGCTGTCCTGCGCTCAGGGTTTATGCAGATGATGGTGTGACAGGTTATTAAATACTGTAAGCTGGGTGATCATCACAGAGCACTGTAGCATAGCTTCTACCTCAGATTCTGATTCTGTCCAATACACAGCCCGACCGTATGTACTAACACACACACACACACACACACACACTCTCACACACACATATGTGTGCAGGCTTCATGGAGCTGTCTCCTGAGGAGTTGAGGTTGGAGTACTACAGCAGCAGAGCCTCGGGGGATCTCCAGTCTTATGTAGGTAAACACACACACACACACACACACACACACACACACACACACACACAATTTAAACATGCCTTTACACGTTACTCCAGCTCAGTAGTGTCTGTGTGTAGTCGTGTGCAGCCTGGTTGAATGGTGTATTTTGTTGATCTTCTGAGTGTAAATAAGCGAATAAATTACTTACAGTAAACAAACATGAATGTGGATGAAACTGGAATATGAGCATTTTGGACCTTTAGTTTCTGTTCATTTACTGAATGAATCTGATTGTTCGGTGTATAAATACATGATGAAATCGAGTGCGGATCCTGGAGGGCGCTGCTGCACTGCCAAAGAAAGAAAAGGCTTAAAAGCCATTATAGAAGCCAAGGACACAAAGCAGGTAAGTGGGCGTGGCTGAATAACGTCCTTCTTACAGCGAGCTGGAACACATTCTTGGTGATGCGCCCAGCTGTCAGCTACTGGAACTCCTGTATGGATCCTGTGATGCTGGAGAAGATGTAACCGGAACCTCACCCTGAAGCACTGCTGGGCTCGGTTTAGGAGCGTGTGAACGGCCTGAAAACCACATGGGGTTAGGTGTAAAAACCAGACAGGGGCGCTTCACCTGCTGTGTGAATGTGGCCTGCTGCTCGGTGGAGTGTAAGGAGTGTGTGCAGCTGTGTTTACGGTCATGTATGAATGTTATTAATGATTAGCACAGTGTTTACCTGCTTATCGGTGTCAGGGGAGCTGTAGGTCAGGTTCTCCTCTACTGAGGATGAGCAGATCTTAAATGCTCAGTATTCAGGTTAAACTGGTAACCAGTAGAATGATCGGCCCACCAGACCGCCTGCAGATGTGTCTCATAGCCTGTG